>NC_091328.1:30542736-30622736 GCF_038502225.1 Cherax quadricarinatus
TTAGTAGGAACAATCCAGTCTGAGGGACATAAGGTGATAATTGCAGTAATGTACAACCCACCACAGAACTGCAGGAGGCCAAGAGAAAAATACGATGAGAGCAACAGAGCAATGGTCGACACACTAGCCGAGGTGGCCAGGAGAGCACACATGGGGGGAGCAAAGTTACTAGTTATGGGTGATTTCAATCACAAGTAGATTGACTGGGAAAACCTGGAGCTCCATGGGGGTCCCGAAACATGGAGAGCCAAGATGATGGATGTGGTACTGGAAAACCTCATGCATCAACATGTTAGAGACATTACCAGAGAGAGAGGAGAGGATGAACCAGCAAGACTGGACCTTGTATTCACCTTGAGTAGTTCTGACATCGAGGATATGTATGAAACGCCCCTGGGAGCTAGTGATCATGTGGTTCTATGCTTCGACTACATAGTTGAGCTCCAAGTGGAGAGAGCAACAGGAATAGGGTGGGAAAACCCAAACTACAAAAGGGGTAACTACTCAGGCTTGAGGAACTTCTTTCAAGACATTCAGTGGGAGAGGGAACTGACAGGAAAACCAGTACAAGAAATGATGGATTATGTGGCAACAAAATGCAAGGAGGCAGATGAGAGGTTTGTTCCTAAGGGAAACAGAAATAATGGGAAGAACAGAACGAGTCCTTGGTTCACCCAAAGGTGTAGGGAGGCAAAAACTAGGTGTACTAGAGAATGGAAAAGGTACAGAAGACAGAGAACTCAGGAAAATAAAGAGATTAGCCGAAGAGTCAGAAACGAATATGCACAGATAAGAAGGGAGGCTCAGCGGCAATGCGAAAATGACATAGCATCGAAAGTCAAGACTGACCTGAAGCTGTTGTACAGCCACATCAGGAGGAAAACAACAGTCAAGGACCAGGTAATCAGACTGACGAAGGGTGATGGGGAATTCACAAGAAACGACCGGGAGATATGTCAGGAGCTCAACACAAGATTTAAAGAAGTATTTACAGTGGTAATCAGTAGGACTCCAGGAAATCAGAGCAGGGGGGTGCACCAGCAAGTGCTGGATGAGGTACATATAATCAAGGAGGAGGTGAAGAAGCTGCTGTGCGAACTTGACACCTCAAAGGCGGTGGGACCAGATAACATCTCCCCGTGGGTCCTTAAAGAGGGAGCAGAGATATTGTGTGCACCGTTAACAAAGATCTTCAACACATCATTTGAAAATGAGCAACTCCCTGAGGTATGGAAGATGGCACATGTAGTCCAAATTTTTAAAAAGGGAGACAGACATGAGGCACTAAACTACAGACCTGTATCACTAACCTGTATACTATGCAAGGTCATGGAGAAGATCATCAGGAGGAGAGTGGTGGAGCACCTGGAAAGAAACAAGTGTATAATTGACAACCAGCATGGTTTCAGGGAAGGAAAATCCTGTGTAACAAACCTACTAGAGTTTTATGACAAGGTGACAACAGTAAGACAAGAGAGAGAGGGGTGGATCGACTGTATTTTTTTGGACTGCAAGAAGGCCTTCGACACAGTTCCTCACAAGACGTTACTGCAAAAGCTAGAGGATCAGGCACACATAACAGGAAAGGCACTGCAATGGATCAGAGAATACCTGACAGGGAGGCAACAACGAGTCATGGTACGTGACGAGGTGTCAGAGTGGGCGCCTGTGACAAGCGGGGTTCCACAGGGGTCAGTCCTAGGACCTGTTCTGTTCTTGGTATATGTGAATGACATAACGGAAGGGAAAGACTCAGAAGTTTCCTTGTTTGCTGACGATGTGAAGTTAATGAGAAGAATCGAATCGGATGAGGATCAGGCAGGACTACAAAGAGACCTGGACAGGCTACAAGCCTGGTCCAGCAACTGGCTCCTTGAGTTTAACCCTGCAAAATGCAAAATCAAGAAGATTGGGGAAGGGCAAAGAAGACCGCAGACACAATATAGTTTAGACGGCCAAAGTCTGCAAACCTCACTCAAGGAAAAAGATCTGGGGGTGAGTATAACACCGAGCATATCTCCCGAGGCGCACATCAATCAGATAACTGCTGCAGCATACGGGCGCCTGGCAAACCTACGGATAGCGTTCCGATACCTCAGTAAGGATTCGTTCAAGACTCTGTATACCATTTACGTCAGGCCCATACTGGAGTATGCAGCACCATTTTGGAATCCACACCTAGTCAAGCACGTCAATAAATTAGAGAAAGTGCAAAGGTTTGGAACAAGACTAGTCCCAGAGCTACGGGGATTGTCCTACGAAGAAAGGTTGAGGGAAATCGGCCTGACGACACTGGAGGCAAGGAGGGTCAGGGGAGACATGATAACGACATATAAAATACTGTGCGGAATAGACGAGGTGGACAAAGACGGGATGTTCCAGAGATGGGACACAGACACAAGATGTCACAATTGGAAGTTGAAGACTCAGATGAATCAAAGGGATGTTAGGAAGTATTTCTTCAGTCATAGAGTAGTCAAGCCGTGGAATAGCCTAGTAAGTGAAGTAGTGGAGGCGGGAGGTATAATAAAGCTCATGGAGTAGGGAGAGAGAGGACCTAGTATCAATCAGTGAAGAGGCGTGGCCAGGAGCTGTGACTCGACCCCTGCAACCACAAATAGGTGAGTACAAATAGGTGAGTACACACATTTTCTTAGACTGCAAGAAGGTCTTCGACACAATTTTTCACAAGAGATTAGCGCAGAGGCTAGAGGATCAGGCACGTATAACAGGAAGAGCACTGCAATGAATCAGAGAATACCTGAGAGAGAGGCAACAACGAGTCATGGTTGGTGATGAGGTATCACAGTGGGTACCTGTAACGAGCGGGGTCCCACAGGGGTCGGTTCTAGGATCTGTACTATTTCTGGTATATGTGAATGACATGATGGAAGGGTTAGACTCAGAAGTGTTCCTGTTCACAGTTGATGTGAAGTTAATGATGAGAATTAAATCAGATAAGGATCAGGCAGGACTTCAAAGAGATCTGGACAGGCTGGACACCTGGTCCAGCAACTGGCTTCTCGAATTTAAACCCGCCAAATGCAAAGTCATGAAGATCGGGGAAGGGCAAAGACGACCGCAGACAGAGTATAGGCTAGGTGGTCAATGACTACTAACCTTGCTCAAGGAGAAAGATCTTGGGAAGCACACATCAACCAGTTAACTGCTGCAGCGTATAGGCGCCTGGCAAACCTGAGAATAGCGTTCCGATACCTTAGTAAGGAATCGTTCAAGACAATGTACACCGTGTACGTCAGACTCATACTGGAGTATGCAGCACCTGTTTGGAACCCAGACTTGATCATGCACGTCAATAAATTAGAGAAAGTGAAAAGGTTTGCGACAAGGTTAGTTCCAGAGCTAAGGGGAATGTCCTATGAAGAAAGGTTAAGGGAAACCGTCCTGACGACACTGCAGGACAGGAGGGTTAGAGGAGACATGATAACGACATACAAAATACTGCGTGGAATAGACAAGGTGGACGGAGACAGGAAGTTCCAGAGATGGGACACAGAAACAAAGGGTCACACCTGGAAGCTGAAGACTCCGATGAGTCAAAGGGATGTTAGGAGATATTTCTTCAGTCATAGAGTAGTCAGGGAGTGAAATAGTCTAGCAAATGATGTAGTGGAGGCAAGAACCATACATGGCTTTAAGACGAGGTATGATAAAGCTCATGAAGCAGGGAGAGAGAGTACCTAGAAGCATTCAGTGAAGAGGCGGGGCCAGGAGCTGAGTCTCGACTTATGCAACCACAATTAGGTGAGTACACACACACACACACACACACACATACACACACACACGCACACACACATACACACACACACACACACACACACACACACACACACACACACACACACACACACACACACACACACACACACACACACACACACACACACACCATCAACTGCTGCAGCATATGGAAGATAGGCAAACCTGAGATTGGTGTTCAGGCATCTGAGTAAGGGGTCATTCACGACATTGTACACCATGTACGTCAGGCCTATAATGGAATATGCAGCGCCAGTATGGAACCCTCACCTAGTCAAACACGTCACAAAATTGGAGAAAGTGCAAAAATTTGCAACACGATTAGTCCCGGAGCTGAGGGGTATGTCTTATGAGTAGAGGTTAAGGGAACTCAGCCTAATGACACTAGAAGATAGGAGAGGAATTGACAAGGTAGCCAGTGCTCGAATATTTCAGAGATGGGATACAGGAACAACGGGACACAATTGGAAGCTGAAAACCCAGATTAGTCATAGGGATGCTAGGAAGTAGTACTTCTGTAGCCTTAGAGTTGCCAGGAAGTGGAATAATCGGGAGAGTAAAGTAATGCAAGCAAGTTCCATACATAGCTTTAAGAAGAGGTATGATAAAGCTCATGGAGCAGGGAGAGAGTGTATTAGTATTGACCAGTGAAGAGGCGGGGCCATGAGCTATGACTCGACCCCTGCAACCACATATAGGTGAGTACACAAAAAAACACACACACTCACACACACACACACACACAAACACACACACACACACACACACACACACACACACACACACACACACACACACACACACACACACACACACACACAAAGAGACACTACCAGAGAGAGAGGAGAGGATGAACCAGCGAGACTGGACCCAATATTCACCTTGAGTAGTGCAGATATTGGCGACATCACATATGAAAGGCCCCTTGGGGCCAGTGCCCACGTGGTTCTGAGCTTCAAATACATAGTAGAGTTACAAGTGGAGAAGAAAGCAGGAAAGGCAAGACGATTAAAGCCTAACTACAAGAGAGGGGACCACACAGGCATGAAGAATTCCTGCACGGGGTTCAGTGGGGCAGAGAACTGGTAGGGAAGTTAGTAAATGAGACGATTTAATATGTGACAACAATATGTAAGGAAGCTGAGGAGAGGGTTGTTCCCAAGGGTAACAGAAATAACTAGAAGGCCAGGTTGAGCCCTTAGATCACCCAAAGGTGCAGAGAGGCCAAAACCAAGTGTGCTAGAGAATGAAAGAAGTTTAGAAGGCAAAGGACCCAGGAGAATAAGAAGAGCAGGCGTAGAGCCTGAAATGAATATGCACAGGTAAGAAGAGAGGCCCAACGACAATACGAAAATAGCATATCAGCGACAAGCAAATCTGATTCGTAGCCTTTGTACAGCCACATCAGGAGGAAAACAACAGTCAAGGACCAGTTAATCAGACCGAAGAAGGAGGGGAGCCCACAAGAAACGACCGAGAAGCATGCGAGGAGGTAAAATGGCATTCGAAGAAGTGTTCACAGAGGAGACAAAAGGGACTCCAGAAAGATGGAGAGGTGGGGTACACCATCAAGTGTTGCACACAATGCATGCATCCGAGGAAGAAGCAAAGAGGCTGCTAAGCGAGCTAGATACCTCAAAACTGATGGGACCGGATAACATCTCTCCATTGGTCCTGAGAGAGGGAGCAGAGGCACTATATGTACCACTAACAACAATCTTCAGTACATCTATCGTAACAGGGCGACTACCTCAGGTATGGAAGACAGCTAATGTAATCTCAATTTAAAGAAAAAGAGACAGACATGAATCATTGCAATACAAATCAGTGTCACTGATATGTATATTATACAGTCATGGAGAAGATTATCAGGAGAAGAGTTGTGGAGCACTTATAAAGGAATGAGTTTATCAACGACAACCAGCATGGTTTCAGGGAGAGTAAATCCAGTGTAACAAACCTACTGGAGTTCTATGACAGGGTGACAGCCGGGTGGGTAGACTGAATTTTCTTGGACTGAAAGAAAGCTTTTGACACAGTTCCACACAAGAGATTAGTGCAAAAGCTGGAGGACCAGGCAGATATAACAGGGAAGGCACTGCAATGGATCAGGGAATTCTTATCGGAAAGATACCAGTAAGACATTATACATGAAGAGGTTTCAGAGTGGGCGCTTGTGAGGAGCAGGGTTCCTCATGGGTCAGTCCTAGGACCGGTGCTGTTTCTGGTGTATGTGAATGACATGACGGAAGGAACAGGCTCAGAAGTGTCCCTGTTTGCAGATGATGTTAAGCTGTTATACATGGTAGGTATAACAGGAATTTTTTTTTTTTTAGTTTATGCCTGTTGCTGGCTCTTGTTGAGTCAGAATAACTTAAGGTGCATTCCTGAGTAAATGCAAAGATACGACTTGTAGCAGATTATGTCTCCCACCACGCTTACACCTACCAGGTATTGTAAACTTTGTTGTGCGAATACCTCAGCCCATGGCCTGTTGACCTCATTGCTGTTCTATCCTTTTCTCTTTCTACCAGGATTGGCTTGGTGTACTCTCTGCTTATAAGTCACAGAACTTACAGCACATGTGTTTACCACCAGTTTGCTCTCCATTAATCAATTCTTCCTACCTCTCTATTATGGGAATGACGTTTGTTGCTGAATGAAACACAGCAATCACGTAAAATTAATTAATCAGTTAAACAATGTCCATATCTTTATCTCTCTCTCTCTCACTCTCTTTCACAATGTAGATACAAGCAGCAGGAAGAAAATATTTACATCGATACACAAGGTTATTAAACCGAAGACAAAGAGCTGTTACACATTTCCTGAAACTAGAGACACAAGGTCAATGATAAAACAATACGAACATTCGTCTCCCCAGATGTCACCCACCTTCAAAATATTGGGATCTGTCTAAGGGACTATTCTCCCATGGTTACCGTTTAATAAAAATTGCACTGAAAAGAGCCTCAACGAATCACCAACAACAATGTTGAAAAACTCTTTTCTGACTAAAAGGACCACTGATTCCTTGATCTTGTTTGTCACCTAGCCTATAAAATCATTGTCTTTGGAGATTAATCGTTGCATACTAATAGCTCCAGACCTGAATGAAGCCACGCTTGGTTGCTCACAGTGTCATCATGGAAGGTGAGAGATGAGGAAGGAAGAAGTTAAGAAGAAAGGAGAGGTTTTAGGCAACATGGGAGGAAGAGATAAAGTGAAGAAAATGAATGGACGTGGAGATGGAAGGCGGAAAGAGAGAGAAAAGCGCAGAACGAGGGAAAAATGTTAATAAAAGATCACATTATACTGCTTTTGTGTTTATATTTCCATTATTTCCACAGAACGAGGGTTTGACATCTTCACAGCCAGGGACGATATGGATCACTAATAGGTGTGTCCGCTTAGGTCCCATCCATCATCAGACAATATCCACACGTCGAGGGACTAGAACTGCCTATGCATTTGTAAAAGAATAGATGGGTAGTAACATATTGTGATATGTCGCAAGGGGCGGAGTTGCCTGACCTTAAACACAGACTGTACAGCAACAAGATACAAAGAGTGGTGAAAGTTTACTAGTGAAGAACCTGAAGGAAAAATACAATGCTAACCTGTCGGTATTGTATGCCACTTTATTATCCATTCTTGTATTCTACAGTATGGTCCGGGTGCCTCTAGTCTTGCCCCATTTAGAAGGCATAGATCACAGGGAAACGACCTTGTTCCTCTCTTTCCCTCACAACGCTCCTATAATCATGTAATTTGTACAAACTGCTAGCATTTATCTGCAACTGTTTGCAATAAGTTAAAACTTTAAATTTGCTGCGAGTGAAAAAGCAAACTCAGGATTTATAGCACAAAAGGTATTGAGTCGAGATATATGCATCTGACAATTTGTCGTATATCGTCACTGGGAAATGTAATCTCAAAAATACTTTATCTATCTTAGAGATGCGACTCAATTCTGCTCGAGTTGTCTTTAGTGGGAGTCCAAGTTGAATGCTTCAGGAACTCCTGAAGGCTGAATGAAGTAGGTCGTCCAGGATCCCTTGAGAGATGTGGAAGTTATTATATAATGACTTGATTCTGTGTATATCATGTGTTGTGAATATCATGGTTGTGTTCTGAGCCCCATTCTTTTCTTCTACTGGCTAGATCTTGCCTCTGTGGTGGTCACATTATGTCGATGATTGTCCTATAACTAGCCTAGGTGCTGACTGTCACCTAGTAGCAGCCTCTCTCCAGAATGCTATCGATCGTTTTTCCAATTGGGCTACTACTCATTGGCTTAAATTTACTAGTGCTAAAACACATCAGGTTACATTTTTAGAGACGTTCTGTTATTACTAATGCTCCATTATACCTGTATAGTTTCCATATCCCTGAACGGGATACGGTTAGGTTTCTTGGCCTTCTGTTTGATAGATGGATGTCCTAGAAACCTCACATTACCTCCCTGAAATCAACTTGCCATATCCAGGTGAAACTCCTTAAAACCCTCGCCCATCTTTCTTGGGCACTGATAGATGAATTCTCCTTCATCTTCGCTTTGCCCTAATTTTATGGAAACTAGATTATGGCGATCAGATATATTCTGCAGCCACTTCCGCAACTCTTTCTAAACTTGATCCCATTCATCATCAGGGATTACGTTTGTCTAAGTGTTTTTCGTTCCCTCCCGGTCGAGAGCCTATATACAGAGACGAATTTTCCATTTTTACACGATCGGCGTGATTTCCTTTGTCTCCGATATTTTGTCTGCTCTCATGTCCTTCACGATCCTTCTACATACAGAATGGTAACGGACATTAGTAAAGGTCCTTTATTTGCTCACCTCCCCTTGTATACTCCGACCCTTTTCTTTTCCTATTCACTCCCTCTCTTGACTTCTCTTCATTTACTCCCTTTATTTGATCAACTGCTGTCTAACTTTTCTCTTCCTCCTTGGGAAGATCCGACTGCTGTGCTCAAAGGCTCAGTTACCTACAGAAGGTTCTCATTTCTGTTTCTGAATCGCTTCCGATCTCATTCTCATACTCTGAAGTTCACATCGATGGTTCTAAATCCTCTGACGGTGTCGGGTTTGCAGAAATGTTTCCGGAGAGTGTTGTACGAGGTAATTTATTGGACTCGGCTAGCATTTTCACAGCTGAGATATATGCAATTCGCATCACTGTTATACGTATTGCATCCCTTCCTACTTCGACATTCGTAGTAGTTTCTGAATCCTTTAGTCCTTTACAGGTTATCAAAAAGGTTTGGATCTCCTCCTCCTAGTTCTTCATATACAAATTTGCTAAAAACAAAGAATTCGCTTTCTCCTGGGTACCTGGACATATAGGTCAGGTCAACGTGCAGGCAAACTCTGCTTTGTAGTCAGCTGATCATGGCCTCGTCGTTTCATATATTGTCTGAGAATTCCATTCCCAAACAATTTTGTTGTAATCTCTAGAAACCTTGGCAACCATTGGAAACAACGATGATCTGAGTTGATTCATCGTGACTTACTTGTATAAAACCTTGTTTGGGTTTATGGTCTTCTTTTCCTTGCTGTTGTGTTTTGGAGACCCAACCTTGGCATCGGACAAACACGCCTCACTCATGGGTATCTCATGGAGAAACGCTTACAGCCGCTCTGTTAGAATTATCAAGTTCCATTTTCAGATTGCCATATCCTAATAGACTGTCCTGTCTACCAGTGGACATGCAGAATTTACCTCCAGCTTCGTAACCGTTCTAACTCCTCACTGAGGCCGCACATTTGACACAGACTTCCTCTTTGACTTTGTCAGCAACAGTTTTATTACACCAACTTTGATTATAGTTCTCTAGCACTCCTCACCGCCCTTCCTAACTCTACTTCTGTTATGTTCTTCACCCTCTCTGATCTCTGATTAACACAACGTTCCATGCAGCGCTGTAAAACCGCTAAGGGTTCAGGGCTTAGCTATGATTGTAATAATAGTAATATTCCTATAAAATTTCGTCTCATAATTTTCACTTTACTTCTTCTTAATGGCTGATTCAGTATAGAGCAAGGACAATACCTATTAAAGTTTCATTTGCACGCAGGTAAATATGTTAGTGTAGTAAAATAGTTAAAAGAAATGGGAATAGTTGGAGTCAGTGGCATAACTAGAGAATGACTCGTCTAATCGGCTTCAAATTTTCACCACTGCCAGTGAGTGCCAGAAATATTAAACTGAATATTTAGCTGAAAACTTAATTAAAAAAAACATTTTTTTATTCTGGAGCTAAAGATTTTTTCTTCTGAACGGCTTCAACTTAATATGATGCATTGTATAACAGTTATACCACGATAACTTTGTTAGGAGTTGATGCAATTTTTTTCTGAAATATTTAAATAGTAGAAATTGGATCAATTACTTCAAATTATTTTTTTTAACAAACTTCCAATTTTACCAATTAATGAGCTTTATTAAACACAGTTTGTCACTTTGAGTTATGTAAATTTCGTTTTGCCAATTTTGTATAGTAGATAGTGCTCCAAAATACATCTAGAGAATGCATTAAGGATGGGACAATACCAAAATTTTCGTATATATGTTTTTTTTTTATTTTTGGAATTGCAATGACTGTTATGTAAGGCAATGTTTATTGCACAATGGGTATTAAATATCCCAGGAAGGTTAAATATTAAATAATTTAATTTCTCTGAGACAATGATGTCATTACTCGGCTAGTTACTAGTTGTTAAAGACATTTATCAACAGTAAGTCTGGGTATTCTCACCTTTAGGCAGATGCAGGGCTCGTGAGTGTGTTTGTGTACTCACCTATTTGCGGTTGCAGGGGTCGATTCATAGCTCCTGGCCCCGCCTCTTCACTGATCGCTACTAAGTCCTCTCTCTCCCTGCTTTATGAGCTTCATTAAACCTTGTCTTAAAACTATGAATGGTTCCTGCCTCCAATACGTCACTCTCCATACTATTCTATGGCTGTAAAAATACTTCGTAACATTCCTTAGACTCATTTGAGTCTTTAACTTCCATTTGTGACCCTTTGTTTCTGTGTCCCATCTCAGGAACATCTTGTCTCTGTCCACCTGTCAATTCCTCGCAGTATTTTATATGTCGTTATCATGTCTTTCTTGACCCTCCTGTCCTTCAGTGTCGTAAAGCAGATTTCCTTTAACGTTTCTTCGTAGGACATTCTCCTTAGATCTGGAACTTGTCTTGTTGCAAACCTTTTCAGTTTCACTAATTTCTTGACATGCTTGACCAGGTGTGGGTTCCAAACTGGTGCTGCAAACAGTGTAAAGAGTCTTGAACTTTTCTTAACTGAGGTATCGGAATGCTATTCTTAGGTTTGCCAGGCGCCCATAAGCTGCAGAAGTTATCTGGTTGATCTGCACCTCAAGAGATGTGCTCAGTATTATAATCACCCCAACATCGTTTTTCTTGAGTGAGGTTTGCATTTGGCGTGGGTAGATTCGAACAGCTAGTTGCTGGACCAGCCTTGTAGCCTGTCCAAGTCTCTCTGCAGTCCTGCCTGATTCTCATCCGGTTTATCCTCATTAACTTCACATCATCTGCAAACAAGGGCACTTCTGAGTCTATCCCTTCCGTCATGTCATTCATATTTACCAAAAACAGTGCTGACCATAGGACTGACCCCTAGTGAACCCCGTTCGTCACAGGCGCCCACTCTGACACCTCAACAACGTACTATGACTCGTTGTTGCCTCCCTGTCAGGTATTCTCTGATCCATTGCAGTGCCCTTCCTGTTATGTGTGCCTGATTCTCTAGCTTTTGCACTAATCTCTTAGGAACTGTGTCGAAGGCCTTGCTGTCCAAGAAAATGCAAACTACCCACCTCTCTCTCTCTCTCTCTCTCTCTCTCTCTCTCCATCTTGTCTTACTACCGTTACCTTGTCATAAAAATCCAGCAGGGTTGTGACCTAGGATTTTCCTTCCCTGAACCGTGCTGATTGTCGTTTATGAGCTTCTTCCATTCAAGGTGCCCCGTCATACATACCTCAGGTAGCTGCCCAGTTTCAATGGATGTGTTGAAGATTGTTGTTAGTGGCATACACAGCATCTCTGCTCCCTCTCTAAGGACCCATGGGGAGATGTTGTCTGGTCCCATCGTCTTTGAGGTATCTAGTTCACTTAGCTTCTCCTCCTCAGTTGTGGTGTATTTCGTCCAGCACTTGTTGGTATATCCCTTGTTGGCGTACCCCTCCCCTATTTTGACTTCCCGGAGTCCTTTCTGTCATCACTGTAAATACTTCTTTAAATTTCTTTCTAGCTCTTCAACTACTCTCTTTATTTTCCTGGGTTCTTCATCTTCTGTACTCTGTCCATTCTATAGCACACTTAGTTTTCGCCTCCCTACACTTCAGGGTGAACGAAAGGCTCGTTCTGGTCTTCCATTATTTCCGTTGCTCTTGGGAACAAACCTCTCCTCTGCCTCCTTGCATTTTGTTACATAGTCCATCATTTTATTTACTGATTTTCCTACCAATTCTCTTTCCCACCAAACCTCTTGCAAGAAGTTCCTCATGCTTGTGAAGTCCCCCTTTTTGTAGCTTGGTTTTTCCCATCCTATCCCTGTTACCCTCTCTATTCGAAACTCTACAATGTAATCAGTGCTCAGAACCACCAACTCCGAGGGGCCTTTCATATGTGATGTCTTCAATATCTGCACTACCCAAGGTGAATACTGGGTCCAGTCTCGCTGGTTCATCCTCTTCTCTCTCTCTGGTAGTGTCCCTTACGTGTTGGTGCACGAGGTTTTCCATTGTGTACTCAGTTGTACTCACCTAGTTGTGGTTGCATTGGTCGATTCACAGCTTCTGGCCCTGACTGTTCACTGGCCGCTACTGGGTCACTCTTCCTGCTCCATGAGCTGAATCATACCTCTTCTTAAAGCCATGTATGGTGTGTTTGTATGTGTGTGTGTGTGTGTGTTTCTTTGCTGCCTCAGATATTTAAATTTATTACTCAGGAACCCCTATATCAAAAATAGTTATAATCATACCCATAATTTTTAATGGGGCAGACTGGTAAGCCAGCGGAAGGCCTTACTCAGATGTCCAGAAGTTTCAGCTGCGGGTCATCATATGAAACCCGCGTCAGGAAACACTTGTCCTTTTTTCCTGACAAATCTTACCTAACCTAACCAAAGAACGCCTTATTTGATCGGCTTCAAATTTTCAACGCCTGTCAATGAATCCTTGGCAAGATTGATGGTAGTATTTGCACGCGGGACGTCCTACGCACACTACTACGTAAGCTATTCCCAAGTTTTGGTTTCTGTGTGAGAGGTAGAAGTAGACTCAGCTGAATGGCTTCAAAATTTCAATACTGGTGTATTTATAAAAGAAGGTCGGTGTATTTAATGAAGTGTGTAGATGCTAATTTTAAACTTTTATCTCGAAATGGTGGGGTATTATTTTCCCATATTATGAATTGATGCTGTTGAGGGGGTCTTGATCCAAGAAACTGGATTTGCCTTACCGTTGCTTCAACAGAATTAGAATGTATTCCATTCCATAGAAGCTGTATGACCCGTACACCTTATAACGTTTACCTCACATTAAAATGTAAGAATTGTGAACTGCATCAGTCTTCATTTACTGATGAATCGTGTGAAACGTTCAATTGGCTAAGGCTGTGGAGGCGCAAATTTTGCTGGATTCAGTACAATATCTGAAAAATCATCTTCTGGGCAGCTTTAAACTTTTAGTGCTGATGTGCTTTCCTCAAAAGAAACATTCTCTTCATGTTAATTTGTGTAAGTTATCATGTGCCCTTATTTTTAATCAAACTGGTTTCTGTGGAATAACTGGACACTGTTTCCCCTGGTCAGAGATAAGTGAGTGTCTGGGTTTACCTGGTATGTCCTACTGTAGTTGTGGCATGTTAAGAGTATGTTACAGTTTATTCGGTATATGTCACACTGCTATATAGGCTGCCTCCCAACCAGCAAACCGGGTGCTAAGGGTTTAGCGATCGATAGGGTACCTCTCGTTAAATCAGTACCTTGGTTCATTGACCAATCACAGGCGAGCCCGCCAAAGCTGGTTCACTTGTGCCAAGCAAATTGACAGACTTGCCTAGCTGCTGGTTGAACACGGTGCGCACTTTCTGGCTTCTGTTTTGCCATGTCACCGTGGTGTACAGTTACCATTTCTATCTGTACATATTGTATATGTCTGTAAATATCTGGCAAAGGCAAATAAACAGTCTACTGCTGAATTTTGTTTATTCCATATTCCCATAACGACCAGGTCATACAGGTCATTCTTACCTGTGTTCGTAATAGTTTAAATCGACTTGAAGTTCTGTTGTGCCAGTAACATGTGCTCCCTGAAGCCATTAAAAAAATCTGTGTTACGTGCACTACACAAAATTGCCTTTTTGCACTTTTAAAGGGTGGTTAATATTTCTTGGAGAAAGGTCTGGATTAATTTTGATCTATGTAGGTCCTAATATATTTTATTCGTAACTGAAAAAAAAAAAGTTGAGAATTAAGTGTTCCTACTCATGTGATAATTTTTGAGTTCGCATTTGATTAGTTTCGAGGCTTCCAAGTTAACAACTTAATAATGCAACATCTGAGCAGCTTAAAGAATAATGCTCTTATAAATTTTAGGATATTGATCATTATACTATCTTTGAATGTTTTGAATTATGTTTGGGCTGTGTAATTTTCTAATTAACCATTTTCTGTTGATGAGATTTGGATATTAATATCTGTATGAAGACCTGTGAATGTCTATACCGATTCCCTTCAACTGCGTTATAAACTTATGCTGCACTGCACGTTTCCTACCACGTGCACTGAGGTATTGGGGACTGAGGTTATGGAATACGGGATATATCTTTGAAATTGCTCATCGACCAAAATACAATGTTTTAACTTTCGGGGTAAATGTAGGAATATTGGGTTGTATGGTGAGAGGGGGACCACTGTTTTTGATGCTGCTTCTGTTCTTGAAAGAACGAACAAGCAGATTTAGCTGCTCCAGTAGCTGTTCGTAACTTCTGAATTTCTCACATAGTCCTTTGTCTATTTTTCGGTGATCTCTCACAGACTCCAGAGCGGCTGGAAACCTCATTGTTCCAAGCTGAACAAGAAATTTTCTTTTAAACCATATTAAACAGAAAACAGTTCGTGTCTAGAGATTGTTTTCCAGCCAACGTATCGGCCACACCCGCCTCACTTTCGGATACCTCGTGAAAAATGCCCAGCACTGCACTGCAATGACTGTCAGATTGTACTCTGTTCCCCATGTCTAAATAAATTCTAATGTCAATAAACGGCCGCGAAGAATTCGTTTTCGGCGTCTCCATCCCCCCAGCAAACTAACTGATCTTGCTGATAGCTTATCTCTGATTTTAAGATTCATCCTGCAGTCTTTCCTATCCCCACTAACCTCACTCCTTGCACTCTCCTGCGCCTCCGTACTCCCTCCTAACCTAAGCAGACACCTCCTTTCGCAAACTCCTCTCTGCCGAGCTGTATGTCGTTTATGGGTTCATTGCTTATTTATTTATTTTATTAATATTTGTGCGTTCGATACTTAAGAAAATTGAGTATCAGGATAACTAATCTTTGTAGTTAGTGGCGTTTAAGGTGAATTTTAGTTTTATCAAGAACAGGTTTATTCATGATGGCTACAACAATCGGAAGCATTGATACAATTTTGGGGAGGAACCGAGAAAAGGGAAATGAACTTTGGAGTAATCACTAAGAAAGACCTCAAAAGTACCAAGAAATGCTTATCAACGATCAGCAAAGATAACCTAATTCATGGATTCAGAATTGACATTCTATAACGACCTTTACTGGAGAGGATACAGAGATCAGTAACAAAGTTTAACATCACTAAAAAACAAATACAAAGTTTGTAAAAAGTATAATATTCTTCTCCAAATTTTTCTCATTATCCTCTTCAATCTTATTAGTTGAAGACTTGAAAAATCTATTACACCAGCATTTTTGCTGTTTTCTAGTACACCCAGAAAAGTTAGACATCTATAAACCATAGTTTGAGTCGCAGTTAGTGGCTAGCAAAGCCTTCCAAGTATCCTGGTATGAGGTTTCATGCGAGGATACTTGGCATGTTCAATAACGAAGATTGAGACACTTATACAGCGTATGGGGATCTTTATTGAAGAAATGTTTCGCCAGACAATGGTTTCATCAGTACAATACAAAGTAGAAAGGTGTAAGGAGAGGAGGAGTTTGAGGTATTCAGTCCCTCAGCCTGGAATCGATGTGTTCAGTCCATTACTCTTTTAGAAAGTACAGCATAGAGCCGTAGAAGTGGCTTATATACTGTAGTCAGGTGAGTGGAAGCAGGAGGAGGCGGGATCACAGTGGGACCTGCCACTAGTGTAAGTAGGTCTTCGTCCAAAGATTGGACAAGTGTTGAAGAATTCTGTTATACTTTCTACAAGACTGATGGACTGAACACATCAACTCCAGGCTGAGGGACTGATTACCTCAAACTCCTCCTCTCCTTACACCTTTCTGCTTTGTATTGGACTGACGAAGACATTGTGTGGCGAAACGTTTCTTCAATAAAGATTCCCATATGTTGCGTAAGTATCTCAATATCCAACTTGTCGGTTTTCAAAACCATTCGTCACACATGTTCCATAATGTACTAAGATAAGGACAATGAACACCCATTAAGCCAGAGACAATTAGGTAACCTAAACATAGGGAAGAAAACGTAGTCATTTACAAAGATACATAAATTATGATAATCACTCCATCTCTTGGATAAATATTTTCACTGGAACGTTGTGTGGAAGCAGTCATCGATCTAACTTGAGAACTGCATAAAAACGAAGGAAACGGAGTTCCTTGTTTATCCAAGGTAATACTACTCAGTGGAATAAAGCGTCATTAACTGTATTTTTCTATACTGCTTTCATTGCATTTCCCATTTAAACTCGTCTTTATTACATGTATAATATGAAAGAGCTAAGTAAAAGTATAATTTAAATCAAAATGCTTATATAATAGAGTTGAACTCCAAACCTGCGTGAGACCCATCCATTTATATTCCCCCGGATTACTGCTACAATTTACTAAGCTTTATTGATATGGTATTATGGAAGATAGCTTAATACATGTTAATGACAATCATAAATACGTAACTTGACTAAGAAATTTCACGATATCATGTAATTTACTTATTTAAATTCTAAGCTTCAATAAACTGCGTCCAATTCTTACTAAAAGATTACGATTTTACCGATCGACTCTGTGTTTTAGTAAGAGAATTGATGTTCATTCTGTTTAACAATACACCAAGACTCGCAAAACAGTGCAGAAACACGGACAGGTATCTCGGTGCATATGCACAGAGGCAGATGCAATAAATACTGTATACTGAAGCAACACATGGAGCGTTATGTTCCAAAATTCTAATGAAAAAACGCACCGTGTTCAGTTGCAACAATGTGTTTTAACATGTGCCACATACTTCTGGAGCACATATTAAGCTATGTTCCAACATCTGTGTGCCGTTGCAAGAAATACTTTGAACTATCGCAATGCATAGCATATCTGGTGTAATACATACCATGTACTGTTGCAATACATGCCAAGTACTGTGACACTACATAGCATGTACTGGTGCAACACATGCCAAGTACTGTGACACTACATAGCACGTACTGGTGCAACACATGCCATGCACTGTGACACTACATAGCATGTACTGGTGCAACACATGCCATGCACTGTGACACTACATAGCATGTACTGGTGCAACACATGCCATGCACTGTGACACTACATAGCATGTACTGGTGCAATACATGACATGCACTGTGACACTACATAGCATGTACTGGTGCAATACATGCCATGCACTGTGACACTACATAGCATGTACTGGTGCAACACATGCCAAGCACTGTGACACTACATAGCATGTACTGGTGCAACACATGCCAAGCACTGTGACACTACATAGCATGTACTGGTGCAACACATGCCAAGCACTGTGACACTACATAGCATGTACTGGTGCAACACATGCCATGCACTGTGACACTACATAGCATGTACTGGTGCAATAGATGCCATGCACTGTGACACTACATAGCATGTACTGGTACAATACATGCCATGCACTGTGACACTACATAGCATGTACTGGTGCAACACATGCCATGCACTGTGACACTACATAGCATGTACTGGTGCAACACATGCCATGCACTGTGACACTACATAGCATGTACTGGTGCAACACATGCCAAGCACTGTGACACTACATAGCATGTACTGGTGCAACACATGCCAAGCACTGTGACACTACATAGCATGTACTGGTGCAACACATGCCATGCACTGTGACACTACATAGCATGTACTGGTGCAACACATGCCATGCACTGTGACACTACATAGCATGTACTGGTGCAACACATGCCATGCACTGTGACACTACATAGCATGTACTGGTGCAATACATGCCATGCACTGTGACACTACATAGCATGTACTGGTGCAACACATGCCAAGCACTGTGACACTACATAGCATGTACTGGTGCAACACATGCCATGCACTGTGACACTACATAGCATGTACTGGTGCAACACATGCCAAGCACTGTGACACTACATAGCATGTACTGGTGCAACACATGCCATGCACTGTGACACTACATAGCATGTACTGGTGCAACACATGCCAAGCACTGTGACACTACATAGCATGTACTGGTGCAACACATGCCAAGCACTGTGACACTACATAGCATGTACTGGTGCAACACATGCCAAGCACTGTGACACTACATAGCATGTACTGGTGCAACACATACCAAGTACTGTGACACTACATAGCATGTACTGGTGCAACACATGCCATGTACTGTGACACTACATAGCATGTACTGGTGCAACACATGCCATGTACTGTGACACTACATAGCATGTACTGGTGCAACACATGCCATGCACTGTGACACTACATAGCATGTACTGGTGCAACACATGCCAAGCACTGTGACACTACATAGCATGTACTGGTGCAATACATGCCATGCACTGTGACACTACATAGCATGTACTGGTGCAACACATGCCAAGCACTGTGACACTACATAGCATGTACTGGTGCAACACATGCCATGCACTGTGACACTACATAGCATGTACTGGTGCAATACATGCCATGCACTGTGACACTACATAGCATGTACTGGTGCAACACATGCCAAGCACTGTGACACTACATAGCATGTACTGGTGCAACACATGCCATGCACTGTGACACTACATAGCATGTACTGGTGCAATACATGCCATGCACTGTGACACTACATAGCATGTACTGGTGCAACACATGCCAAGCACTGTGACACTACATAGCATGTACTGGTGCAACACATGCCATGCACTGTGACACTACATAGCATGTACTGGTGCAATACATGCCAAGCACTGTGACACTACATAGCATGTACTGGTGCAACACATGCCAAGCACTGTGACACTACATAGCATGTACTGGTGCAACACATGCCAAGCACTGTGACACTACATAGCATGTACTGGTGCAATACATGCCATGCACTGTGACACTACATAGCATGTACTGGTGCAACACATGCCAAGCACTGTGACACTACATAGCATGTACTGGTGCAACACATGCCAAGCACTGTGACACTACATAGCATGTACTGGTGCAACACATGCCAAGCACTGTGACACTACATAGCATGTACTGGTGCAATACATGCCAAGCACTGTGACACTACATAGCATGTACTGGTGCAACACATGCCAAGCACTGTGACACTACATAGCATGTACTGGTGCAACACATGCCATGCACTGTGACACTACATAGCATGTACTGGTGCAACACATGCCATGTACTGTGACACTACATAGCATGTACTGGTGCAACACATACCAAGCACTGTGACACTACATAGCATGTACTGGTGCAACACATACCAAGTACTGTGACACTACATAGCATGTACTGGTGCAACACATACCAAGTACTGTGACACTACATAGCATGTACTGGTGCAACACATACCAAGTACTGTGACACTACATAGCATGTACTGGTGCAACACATGCCAAGCACTGTGACACTACATAGCATGTACTGGTGCAACACATGCCATGCACTGTGACACTACATAGCATGTACTGGTGCAACACATGCCATGCACTGTGACACTACATAGCATGTACTGGTGCAACACATGCCATGTACTTTTACAATACATACCATGAAGGCTGACCCTTGGTTTCTTTCTATTTCATCTACGTATATTCTCTCGCAGCCTCCTCAGGGTAAAGTGTAAACCCCTGCATTGATTGGCTCATGGTGCTTCACTTTTGCCCTAGTTAGATCCCTTATGGAAGTGCTGGTTGCTATGGTAACTCTAGTGTTAGCTTGAGCGAATACTTGAGAAACATTCAATGCAACCTGGCTTTTGGAAGAATTATAAGTATAATAATTCTCCAAACAGTGGAGAATTAATATTCTGAAGGGCTCTTTTCTTGCAGTCTTTAATGAAAAAAGAAGAAAAATGTAGACCATACCCCCGGCCGGGATTGAACCCGCGGTCATAGAGTCTCAAAACTCCAGCCCGTCGCGTTAGCCACTAGACCAGCTAGCCACAATAAGATTCATCCAACTAGGTATATTTCTACACCATAGGAAAGTGTAGAAATATGGTGTAGAAATATACCTAGTTGGATGAATCTTAATGTGGCTAGCTGGTCTAGTGGCTAACGCGACGGGCTGGAGTTTTGAGACTCTATGACCGCGGGTTCAATCCCGGCCGGGGGTATGGTTTATTTGCAATCGTGTCATTACGATTTCTTGAGTCAAGAAAAATGTAGATCAGTGAAGGTTTGGTTTATTTATATTCACTCCTCGTCAAGGAACTCTGGTCTACAAATTCGGTATGCTGTTAGGAAAAATCCGATGATGATGCCTCTTTTGATCTTAGTATCTGGACTGGAATAAAAGTGTGTGAGATCATTTTTGTTTGTAGGTTTTCGGTAAACTTGAGCCCTTAAGTCATACTGATAGGAATTCTTTGACTCAGAGTCTTACGACTTCTTAGAGGTAGTTCATGAATGTTTTTTAAAGCCCTTTGTTACAGAACCTACCAGGGGAAATAATCTGCTTGACTTGGTTCTGGCAAACAAAGAGACCCTTGTTAATAATTTAGAAATTACAGAGGAACTTGGCACAAGCGACCACAAATCAATTACCTTTATGTAAAGTAAAAGGACACAAGTGCAACTAATGTGACATTTTTATTGTGGCAACGTTTCGCTCTCCAGGAGCTTTTTCAAGCTTGACAAAGCACCTGGAGAGCGAAACGTTGTCACAATAAAAATGTCACATTAGTTGCACTTGTATCCTTTTATTTTACATATTGTCGGTAATTCTACCAACATTATTACAATTACCTTTAGCATTCAATGGAAGTAAATTAAAGTAATGGTCCCAGATTTTCGTTTAGCAGATTACAATGTGCTTGGAGAACACTTATCATCTGTGGGCTTGGGTAACGAAGAGAGCTATCAGTATGACAGATTTCTAAACTCTATACATGTTACCCATGTCATATTTATTCCGTATATAGAAGATAGAATATTAATGACCTGAAATGGATAAATAATGGGTTCGAACATCTTGTAGGGCATATTCACATTAAGAAGGGGGATAGAAAGGTGATAAAAAAACCTAAACGGGACTATGAAATCAAAGTTGCTGAGGATTCGAAACCTGACCAGGAATATAGAACAAAAGTTAGAGAAAAGATACATCCCTTTAAAAATAATTCTGGGCATCTTACTAACGAGGGGAATAAAATGTGCTCGTGTTATAATTATTATTTCCTCTCGGTTTTCACACAGGAAGACATTAACAATGTCCCAGTTATTAATTTTTATAATGAACCTGTACACGATAGATGCGTTGTGACAGTCACTAGGAATATGGTAATCAAACAGGTAGACCGATTAAAGCAAAGTAAGTCCCCTGGCCCTGACGAACTTTTTCCAAAGTTCTTAAGGAGTGCATAATGGAACTTTGTGAACCATTAACTAACATTTTAAATATATCTCTTCAAACAGGTGTAGCGTCAGAAATGTGGAAGATATCGAATGTAATTCCTATTTTTAAAGCAGGAGAAAAGTCATTACCGTCAAATTACCGCCCAGTAAACCTGGCCTCAATTGTAGGAAAATTACTAGTCAATTATAGCTCATCTTGATAAACATAATCTGATAAATGATACTCAAGCATGGATTCACGAGAGGCTGTTCTTGCCTAACTAATTTACTAACTTTCTTCAGTAAAGCTTTTGAGGTAGTTGATCACGATAAAGAATTCGAAATTATTTGGATTTTAGAAAGACTTTTGACAGAGGACAACTCTAGAGATTGATAAAGAAAGTGGCAACTCAGGGCAATGGGGGAAAAGTGCTCTCATGGATCAAATCAGCGGCGTTCCACTTCTTACTGCACATCAATCATCACAAAAGTGCAGCATATTTGCGGAGATAGGGCTTATATACTGGTGAGAGATGAGATGGAGCAGTGGTAGGCCCATTGTTGTTTATAATATGACCTTGGCGAGGGAATTACTAGAGACATTACCAAATTCGCTAATGACACGAACGTAGGCAGGAAAATTGATTCTGCGGAAGTTGTCATTGAACTTCAGGAGGAGTTAGACAGACTCATGTCGTGGTCAGAAAAGTGGCAGACGCAGTTCAGTGTATATAAATGAAAAGTTCTAAAGCTCGGCAATGTCCATAACCCTAGCCCTTATATATTAAATAATGTAGAACTTAGCAGTACAGAATACAAAAAAGGACATGAGGGTTATGTAGCAAAGCTTAAGCGTACGTAATAAGGCAAACAGATTACTGGGATTTATATCAAGAAGTATTAGCAACAGAAGACCATCGATTATACTACAGCTCTACACCTCATTAGTAAGATCTTATTTAGATTATGCAGCTCAGTTCTGGTGTTCGTTATACAGAATGGAAATCATTCAGCAAAGAATGACGAAATTAATACATAGCAGTAAAAATATTTCGTATGAAGAAAAGACTGAAGTCCCTTAAATAACATTCTTTTGTAAGACGCAGAATGAGGGGAGACATGACTGAAGTTTATAAGTGGAAGATGGCTATTAACAAAGGGGATATAAATAAAGTTTTGAAGATATCCCTCCTGGAGAGAACCTGCAATAACGGATTCAAATTAAATAAGTTTAGATTTAGAAAGGATATAGGAAAGTATTGGTTTGGAAATAGGGTAGTTGATGAGTGGAACAGTCTGCCTAGTAGGGTTATTGAGGCTAAAACCTTAGGCAGTGTCAAATTTAGGCTCATTAAATACATGACTGAGAGGTTGGATTAAAGTGGGACTTACACACGAGTTAAAAGGATTATCAAAGCTTATTGCTTCTCTAGCACTGTAAATGATTTGGGCAAATATTTTTGTTAGTAGGTTTGGATCTAATATTTATTTGCCTAGTATGGGCCAATAGGCGACCTAGTATGGGCCAATAGCGACCAGTATGGGCCAATAGGCCCATACTGGTCGCTTCTCTGGTAATTAACACCTGATTGGGTTGTTGCTGGTGGTAGCTGGACAAGCCTACTCGTATAGATTTTTTTTTTTGGGGGGGAGGGGAGGCTCACACTTGCAGAACTTGCATTTGTGCAGATTATAAACCAGCAGCAATTAGGATCAGCTTTCCTTAATCGTAATTTTTTTTCCTCGTTAATTTAGGTTCTATGGAATACCAATTTGAATAATTTCTTAACTGGAACTCTATAAGTATGGAACATTTTAGAGATGTTTTGAACGTATGAAAGTTGACATAAAATATCGTAAATTAATAAATTAAACGTAATCAAAATAATTTCACGTTGAATATATTGAGACACTTATGCAACATATGGGAATCTTTATTGAGGAAACGTTTCGCCACACAGTGGCTGCATCAGTCCAACACAAAGCAGAAAGGTGTAAGGAGAGGAAGAGTTTGAGGTAATCAGTCCATCAGCCTGGAGTCGATGTGTTCAGTCCATCAATCTTGTAGAATGTACAGCATAGGGCCGTAGACGTGGCTTATATACTGTAGTCAGGTGAAGACCTACATCGACTAGTGGATGGTACCACTATAACCCCAGTGTTGATTCGACGAGAGTAAATATTTGTTAAAATGAATTGTAAATCTTCTGCTTTAAATTCGTTCTTGGTTATCGTGAACACAAGTGTAGGTGGCATGGATTATGAATGAGAGGGAATGATCCATGTACCGCGGTGTGTGGATCAAAGGGATGGGTAGCTCCAATTACTTTTATCAGAAGTCCTACACCAGTATCGAAGCATCCACTTATAAATGTCTTGCATTGCCCCTTCAAAGTACCGCTCTTTTGTATTACAATTTCTTCTTCTCTTTCACTCTTTCTACTTCGTTTTTTGTGTATCAAAATTGATCGCCATTTCCTTTTTTAAGTTTTCTGTCTTTCTTTCCACTCTACACAATTGTGCAACTAGGTTAGGTTAGGTTAGGTTAAGTGTTCCTACTTTAATTACAAGCAAAGAGCTGTTATCTGCCTCAGCTCACTTGTAAACACGTGTTGTTCTGGGACATACAACTAGGGAATATGATGAAGATGTAGCCATCTGTGGGTTAGCTATTTAACTTGGTTAACCAATATCATTTCATTGATGTCTTTTTGTTGGACGAACGTGTTCCAGACTCGAGTCATCCTAGGAATAAATGGTTTCTGATAAAGTGATGATCTTGAGAAGTGTACATACCACTGCTCCAGTATTATCATTATGTAAAGTAAAAGGACACAAGTGCAACTAATGTGACATTTTATTGTGGCAACGTTTCGCTCTCCAGGAGCTTTATCAAGCCTGGAGAGCGAAACGTTGCCACAATAAAATGTCACATTAGTTGCACTTGTGTCCTTTTACTTTACATATTGTCGGTAATTCTACCAACTTTATTACATTATCATCATGGCTCCTAGAAACCATCATTTGTGTTTCTCAGTGCCAAATTTAACTTATTTTCCCCAGGCTGATATAACTGTAAGCTGCTGATTAATGTAACTTAGAGCAGCTGGTACTTCTTCTTTGGGACAAGTTAAGGTCATAGTACAGTCGTCTGCATATAAATGGAATTCTGGTATGACTTACGGGTCATTGAAGTAGACATTCCACTACAATGGCCTACATACACTTCCCTGTGGAACACTGTGATACACTGTGGTACACTGTGGCACACTGTGGAACACTGGTACCAGCACAGGGGTCAGGGGAGATATGATAACGAAATATACAGCACTGCGCGGAATAGACAGAGTGGACAAAGACAGAACGTACCAGAGATGGGACACAGAAACAAGGGGTCACAATTGGAAGTTGAAGACTCCTATGAGTCAAAGGGATGTTAGGAAGTATTTCTTCAGTCATAGAGTTATCAGGAAGTGGAATAGCTTAGAAAGTGACGTAGTGGAGGCGGGAACCATACATAGTTTTAAGACAAGGTTTGATAAAGCTCAGGGAGCAGAGAGAGGATCCAGTAGTAATCATTGAAGAGACGGGGCCAGGAGCTATGACTCGACTCCTGCAACCACAAATAGGTGAGTACAGTGTCTTGACTCAGTCAACAAGTTATCTCTCATGATATAGATAAATGGGTTAGAAAACCGACAAGTTGATAAATGAGACACTTGGTGAAATGTTTAGGTATCTTTATTCTGGAAACGTTTCGCCAGCCACTGACTTCTTTAGTCTAATGCAGATATCCATATGTTGCACAGGTGTCTCATTTATCAAGTTCTCTTCGTAATTTTTTTTCTCGACCTCCCATCCTCTTTCACTCGCATTTCTTCCGTCTTTTCATCAGATCATTATTTCCTCCATCCATCACCTCTTTCCTCTCTACTTCCCTCCCTCCCTCCTTCCCTCATTCCATTACTTTTTTCCTTCCTTCCTCTGTCTCATCTGCACTCTCGTCTTTTCTCCATGTCTCTCTACATTTCTCCCTCTCACTTAAAATTCCCTCTTTCCTTTTTCTAAACTCTTTTACCTAGCCTCCCTCTCCTTTCCCTCTCTTCCTACTTCCTACCCTTCGCATTTCCTTCTCACACCCTCTCCTTCCCTTTTCTGTTCCCACCTTTATTGAATCTATCCTTCCTTCCATCTAACCTATACCCTCCCTTTTTCTCTCTCACCTACTCCCATCTTCGTCTATTATTCACCCTCTCTCCTCTTCCGACACCCCTCCGACCACTCCCTTGGGAGTGCGAAAACCCACAATTTTAACACAGTTTGTGCAGAGTTCTGAGGTCGTTACAAAATAAGACGAGTGTGTCGTCCTTACGCACGTTCCTTCCATCTTGAACGTTGTTCTCAAAGTTTCCAGGAAAAAACAATCAGAGATGAAGAAGAGAATGTGCGAGAGTCGAATGAAAACTGGATTATAAACCTTGGAAAGTGTGGTAACTTTCCCTAGTCAGATGGCGTGTTGCAAGGCTGCTGGATTGGTTTATATTAAAGGAAATAGAGCTCTGTTTCCATTTACCAATCAGTTATGATTACGGTTTATGGGTTGCTTATACTAGATGTATTTCTGTTCCAGGGAGATGCGGGAAAGGCATCCCCCATATTGCATAAACTCAATCTCCTCTACCACACTGCACGTGATTGGAATTTTGAAAAGTGCGTCGTAAGTCTGTAACTCATTTTTATATTAGTGTAGAAGATATGAAGTAATGAGAATAGGTATTCATAAAAAGAAATTGGGAAATTATTTTCCACCTAAATAGAAGAGCAATGGCAAAATTGAATTTAAATGGTCTAAATCTAATTCAGACTTTCCACTAAGAAACACCACCATTGAAACTAAAGAGAGCAGACGCCATCTTGCTTTCTTAGAGACATTATCATTAAATACAACAACACATTGAGCTTGGAGTTGCTCAGAAGTTACATTATCAGCGTAGAAGGGATGAAGGTAATCGGAACCGACATCCAGAAATTAACGCACGAAAAGCATTATTAAAAATCTAACTTCTTCATCAACCAAAAGAAAATTGGGACTTCCAGGGGTCAAAATCGGACAAAACTTTTAAATAAATACATAGATAAGCAAAGCAGTAAGCAAGCAAGTATGTATGTAAATAAATTAGTAATTATGAAAATAAATTAGGAAATTTTATTTGTTTTTAGCACATTACAGCAAATTCTTTATAATGAACTTGAAGACACATATTAAAGACATGCAAAAGCTCATTAAGTAATTAAGAAATTTAACCGAAGATAACCCAATAAACTCGAACGGTCTGATGTATTTCTGGTCAGAAAAGATTTCCACTTAGCAGAAACCAGTTTGATAAGATAAATAAATGGTTTCCATTGAGGGAAATTTATATACATTAAAAGCTTGAAGGTGTCCATAGGTTTCATTCTTAGTATTAAACATGATCCAACATATGAATAACACAAAGGCACAATACCGTGACTGGAACAATACACAAATAACCCGCACATAGGAGAGAGGAGCTTACGACGACGTTTAGATCCGACTTGGACCATTTACAAAGTCACACTAACGAAAAGTAGAGAAGGGAGTATATATAGGCCAGCAGACAGGGACGGGACAAGAATGGTAGTAGGAAAGGAGGAAGAGAGGTAGTGGAGACAGTCAGAGACTAAGAAAGAGGAGCACTGCAAGGGAGCTAGGAGACCACAAAGGGTAGGAACAAGAACACAGGGAGGGGGAATAATAATAATGGACCATACACTCAAGGCAGAAGAAATAAAGAAAACTCAAAGGAGAAAGTGGAAAGAGGAAAGGGGAAGAGGGAAAAGGAAAAAAAAGAATCAGGTTAAGTCAGGGGTGTTCTGAATTTTGGAGAATTTTACAATGTAATGGGAAAGAAGGGCATCTACAGAGACAAAGCCACGACTAAGATTCATACAAGGCAAGTTGTGTATAAGGGAGGATTCAATCAGACGGCGGCTGTTAAAGTTAGAAGTAAGGTAGACAGTTTTAGCAGAAGACTAATCAACAGGATGACTGTGATCTCTGACAAGACAGAAAAGAGTATTGTTGTCGTCGGCAAGCCTAACACTACTTTTGTGCTCCCTGAGTCTGTCATAAAGAGATCGGCCAGTTTCTCCAAAGTACTGAAGAGGACAGGAGGAACAAGAAATAGAGTAGACACCAGGAGCATCTATAGAGGGAGGTGAGGTATGAACTAGATTAGTGCAAAGAGTGTTAGTCTGGCGAAAAGTAAGTTTGATGTCTAACAAACGGAGAGAGTTGTTGAGATTAGAAAGACTGGAAATATAGGGAAGGCAAAGAATAGAGTTCACAGGAGTAGAGAGTCAGGGAGAGAAGAAAGTCCGTTTAGCACGTGAGAAAGCAGTGTCTATGAAATGGGAAGGGTAGCCAAGACGGGAAAATGAATTACGAAGAGTGGAAATTTCTGATTCAAAGAACTGAGGATTACAAATGCGGAGAGCGAGGACAAAGAGGAAGCATGATAAGAAAAGTAGTGAATGTGCATGCCACTGTGCTTAGGCTTGCGGTAAAGGGAAAAAAAGCAAAACCTGTATCTGAGCGGTGGATATGAACATCAAGGAAGCAAGGAAATAGATTCTCATTCAGCTTTAACTTAATGGAAGGGGCAAGATTATTAAGGTCATCAAGAAATGATTAGAAGAGACTAGATTCATGAGGCCACAGAGCAAAGATGCTATCAACATAGCGGAGCCAGAGTGAAGGTCGCACATTGATGGTAGGAAGAAGAACAATCTCGAAGTATTCCATGTAAAGATTAGCAAGGACAGGAGAGAGAGGAGAGCCCATAGCGACACCGATATTTGTGAATAATATTTACCTTGGATAAGATCAAGAAAGACTTCAGTAGGTATAGGGAGATGAAGTAACACTTCATTGGCCTTCTCTCTGAGAATATTAAGGACATCATCAAGAGGGACAATTTTGAAGAGGGACTCAACGTCAAGACTAAGCATATTACAGGTCGGGAGAGAGCGAACCTGTTCAATGAAGTCTTGAGAGTGACGGAGGTGGGCAGGAGAAAAAGTACCAAGAAAGGGAGTGAAGGTTTTGGCCAGCCAAGAAACAAGAGAATAAGAGACAGAACCACTAGAGGATATGATGGGACGTAAAGGAATATCAGGTTTATGAATTTTGGAAGGCCATAGAAATAGGGCACAGGGCGACAAGTGAAACTAAACCGTTGAACAAGGTCAGTGTCAGGACAGAGGCCGGAGAGAGTCCTCAGTTTTTTTGTTGAAAGTTCCCTTGATGAGATCAAGAGGGTTGGAAACGAGAGGAGTGTAGGTACGTGAGTCAGAGAGCAAGACATCAGCTTTACGGAAGTAATCCTCGCGATCAAGGATAACTACCGAATTACCTTTGTCAGAAGAGAGAATGACAATGTTAGAGCAAGTTGATAGCTAAACGGACTTTCTTCTCTCCCAGACTCTCTACTCCTGTGAGCTCTCCTGTCCTCTGCTTTCCATATATTTCCAGTTTTTCTAATCTCAGCAAATTTCTCCGTTCCTTAGACATAAAACGTACTTTTCGCGAGACTAACACTCTTCGCACCAATCTAGTTCATACCTCTTCCCCCTCTATAGATGATCCTGGTGTCTATTCTGTTTCTTGCTCCTCCTGTCCTCTTCAGTACTTTGGAGAAACTGGCCGATCTCTTTCTGACAGACTCAGGGAGCACAAAAGTAGTGTTAGGCTTGCCGATACCAACAATATTTTTTCTGTCACATCAGAGATCACAGTCATCCTATTGACTGGCCATCTGCTAAAACTGTCTTCCCTACTTCTAACTTTCACAGTCGCCGCCTGGTTTAATCCTCGCTTATACACAACTTTCCTTGTATGAATCTTAGTCGTGACTTTCTCTCTGTAGACGCCTTCCTTTCCCATTACATTGTAAAATGCTCCAATCTTCAGAACACCTTTGACTTAACCTGATTATTTTTTCTCATTATCCTCTTCCCCTTTCTTCTTTCCTCTTTCTCCTTTGGGACTTTTTCCTTTCTTCTGCCTTGGGTGTTTGGTCCATTATTATTATCCCTCCCCCCCGTGTTCTTGTTTCTACCCTTTGTGGGCCCCTAGCTCCCTTGCAGTGCTTCTTTTTCCTAGTCTTTAATTCCACTAGTATTACTGCAACCTCTACCACTACCTCTCTTCCTCCTTTCCTACTACCTCTCTTGTCCCTTCCCTGTCTGCTGGCTTTTATACTCCCTCCTTCTCTCCTTCGTAAACTCTTCTCTCCTGTGTGCGGGATATTTTTGCAAAATTAAACAAAATTTATATCTACAAAGCCAATAGCAATGGAGCGTTCTATGTCATACGATGTCTCAGCCAAACCAGACTGATTCCTTTCACATTGTTTTATTTTAATAAAGAGAGAGTGCTAAATTCGTTGGGGTTAAGCAGAGCCTGTAGAAAGAAGGCCATTCAGATTCGATCCGAGAAGGGAGAGAAAGAGCTAAGAACCTCAGACGAAGAGTCTGTAATCAGAATCAAATCACCCACTTCAAGATATATAATCTTAAAATGTGATGCAACATATTCCATTTCCATTAACAATATCAACCTCCTTCTGTATAGGTCACACGAGTGTTGAGAATTTGAAGCCAGTCAAAAGAGGCTCTATAAAATTATCTCAGGAAAACTAGATTTTGGAATGGTTTACATAAAAATTGAATAAGAGGGCACCTCTACTGGTCAGTTTCTTCGTGAACCTGCAGCCAGTAATAGGTACCCAAAGTTGAAACTTTGAAACCAGGTGGATAAGATGCTCAGTAGTTTTAAACTAAAGTCATGGGACAAGTTATTGATAAACAAAATTGCTTACCAACTTAAGGGTTCTGAAAGCTCCTGAAAATTAATCATGCAATAACAGCGTGAGATTCAATATTTTTTTTTATTATTGCAGTTCTATTTAAAATAATCTATAGTCAATAAATAACAAAAAAAGGCACAATACTAACACGCTTTGCACTAATCTCGTTCATACCTCTCCTCCCTCTACAGATGCTCCTGGTGTCTACTCTATTTCTTGCTCCTCCTGTCCTCTTCAATACTTTGGAGAAACTGGTCGATCTCTTTCTGACAGACTAAGGGAGCACAAAAATAGTGATTGGCTTGCTGTGAGGGAAAAGTTCAACAGATAGGAGTAGCGAGCGAGTATATGGTAACGATACTACTACATTAACAATGCTCTTTTCTATCACGTCAGAGATCACAGTCATCCTATTGACTGGTCTTCTGCTAAAACTGTCTTCCCTACTTCCAACTTGAACAGTCGCCGTCTGGTTGAATCCTCCCTAATACACAACTTTCCTTGTATGAATCTTAGTCCTGGCTTCGTCTCTGTTGATGCCTTCCTCTCCCACTACACTGTAAAATGTTCCAAACTTCAGAACACTCGTGACTTAACCTGATTCGTCATTTCTTCTTCTCCCTCTTCCTCTTTCCTCTTTCCTTTTTTCTCTTCTGGGTTGTCTTTCTTTTGTCTTGTGTTTCTGTTCCTTCGTTATTTATTTCATTATTTCCCCTCCCCCCCACCTCTGTGTTCTTGCTCTCCCTCTGTGAGCACCTAGCTCCCTTGTGGGCACCTAGCTCCCTTGTGGGCACCTAGCTCCCTTGTGGGCACCTAGCTCCCTTGTGGGCACCTAGCTCCCTTGTGGGCACCTAGCTCCCTTGTGGGCACTTAGCTCCCTTGCAGTGCTCCCCTTTCTTTGTATTTGACTGGCTCCTCCTCCTTACTTCCCATTACTACTTCCTTCCATCTCCGCCACTACTACTACTACTACTACCACCACTAATTCTTCCTGCCTATATATACCCGTCCTGCTCTACATCTCGTTTGTGTGACTCTGTAAATGATCCACTTCGCTTCTGATGACCAGAGCTTTGGTAAGATGGGTAAGGAAGAAGGGTGGGTAAGGATGGAAATATTGGAAAAGGGTGGGAGGGGGGGGAGAGGTAGGATATAAAAGGTAAGTGGCCCAACCACTTTGGTGCAATTTAAAAAGTGTATGTGAATTGATAAGATATTCTTTAAGAGGTATAATACTAACCCATCAGAGTCACATAGATATAATAGGTATATAACTACATGACTCTGAATTGGTAGTAGTTATACAAGTTGCAATTGCTTTTTTTTTTTTTGTTTTTTTTTTTTTTTTTTTTTTTTTTTTTTTCGCGATTGCATAACGGATATTTATACGACAAGAAAGGCAATAATTTTCTGGCCAGTTTATAAGTTCGTGACAATAGCTTCTTAATGGTGGTGTCCAACAATAGTCAATAGCATAATTTTACATTAGAAAGTTATTTAAGATGTCTCCCTAATTGGGGGCGATGATTTTCTCAGTATACATAGAAGGGTTCTGGTGGTATCCAATCTTCTTCATCACGTAAGTTGCTCAAAATCATGGGTCGAGGGTAATCATCTTTATGAATAAAACGACGAACCCTCTGTGGGAGAGTCATTCTTTGAGTCCTGTGAGGCGGAGTATTGATGGTGTAATCGGTGGTATTTATCACTTGTATAGGATGTTCTCTATCTGGCATGTATAGTTCTTGCATTGTATAAAGTTGTTTCTTTTCTAGGGTGTCAAGGCGTACATTTATGGCAGTGATATCTTGTTGTGTGTGTAAATCTGCCATTTTAACTCTGTCTCTCCTCCTGGTATCGGTAATAAAGCCAAGAGCTCTATTCTGGACCCTTTGTAACCGTAGCATGTTGGTCTTTGTTGTTAATGACATTGGGACACAAGGGTATTCAAGTATAGGTCTTATTATCATTTTATACAGATGTTTTTTGACATGTTGAGGGGCTTGATTGAATCGAAAGAGTCTGCTAAGACCGGCTTTGGCTGTGTTGATCTTTTTAGTTACATGAGATGTTGAGTGGAGCAGCCTGTCTATTTCATATCCCAAGATCTTGTTAGGGTTTCTAATGGCTACAGGTGTACCTCTGATGGAGATACCCCCCTTATCTTCGATGGTTGATGCAAAACATCCTATCGTGCTAACAAGGACCTTGTCAGGATTAGTCGTAATTCTCCATTTCTTCTCCCAATTAGATGTTCGACGAAGTTCAATATTCATTTTTTCTATGACTCTCTCATACTTGTATTTTCCTGTTACTGGAGTTGATGAGACGACATGAATAACATCATCTGCAAACTGTGTCACAATTGTGTCATTAAACTCTGGTTGAGGAAGGTCATTCACATAAATGTTAAACAGAAGTGGACTGAGACAAGAACCTTGTGGGACACCAGCCGTCGGTATAAAAGGTTCTGTCGACTTGCCATGAAAGGTGGGAATGATTTTTCTTTGAGTTAAGAAATTATAAATTACTCTGAGAAAAGTCCAGTTATGGTCTGGTAGGTCAATGAGTTTGTATATAAGGCCATCATGCCATAAGCTATCAAAAGCTTTATGAACATCTCTGGTGGCAATTAAGGCAAGATTGCCCTGCTGTTTTAGACTTGCTACAGTGTCAAAAATAACATTTATTGCATGATTGGTACCTCTATGTGTTCTAAAGCCAAATTGTTTTTCAGTAAACAAGTGATTAAACTCCATATAGTAATTCAATCTGTTGGAAATGACTTTCTCAAGAACTTTTCCAGTGACTTCAAGTAAAGATATAGGTCTATAGTTCCCAGGTTGGTGGATGTCTTTATTGGGCTTAGCAAGAAAGATCATTCTAGCAGTCTTAAAAACAACTGGAAAATGTCCTGAGGCCAAGATGGCATTAAAGATATTTACCAAGGACTGTTTGCAATTTCTAGGTAGATACTTTATTTGTTTCATTGTTATTCCAGAGAGGCCAGGGGCTCTATTTCTCATTCTTCCAATAACCTGACTTATCTCTAGTAATGTAATAGGTCTAGTCGGACCGAAACGTCGTCGTAAGCTCCTCTCTTCTATGTGCGGGTTATTTGTGAATCTATAGTCCTTTACGGAGATAAAATTGATTATTTTTAAGAGCGCCCAGTAAGGTAAAAACTTATCCAAATCTGTTAAAAAAAAATATTTCAAAGTAAAATGCACCACTGCTTTGTGTGTGTGTGTGTGTGTGTGTGTGTGTGTGTGTGTGTGTGTGTGTGTGTGTGTGTGTGTGTGTATGTGTGTGTGTGTGTGTGTATACTCACCTATTTGTACTCACCTATTTGTGGTTGCAGGGGTCAATTCATAGCTCCTGGCCCCGCCTCTTTACTGATTCCTACTAGGTCCTCTCTCTCCCTGCTCCATGAGCTTTATCATACCTTACCTTAAAACTATGTATGGTTCCCGCCTCCACTACGTCACTTTCTAGGCTATTCCACGGCCTGACTACTCTATGACTGAAGAAATACTTCCTAACATCCCTTTGATTCATCTGCGTCTTCAACTTCCAATTGTGACCTCTTGTGTCTGTGTCCCTTCTCTGGAACATCCCGTCTTTGTCCACCTTGTCTATTCTGCGCAGTATTTTATATGTCGTTATCATCAGTACTCAGTGGTCAGTCGTCACGTGAGGTCACAGACCCTGAGCTGCTTTGGGGATTAGTGTGGACGGTTACAAAGCATGGCTTGCTTCTGCAGTGTTTTAAAAATTGAGGTTGGAGAGTTGAAGGAGGAGGTCTTGCTTCTCCAGGAGGAGATTAGGAGGCTGAAGGTCCACCTCAATGGGTCTGGGAGAGAGTGTGAGGTGGCTGGAGTTGTGGGGAATGAGGCTTCTAGCAGTGAGGTGCAGTCTGTCTCTCGCTGTGAGGAGGCTGTAGTTGGGGAGGTAGCAACGGCTACCAGCAGTGAGGTGCAGTCCAGCACCTGCTACAAGTGGCGAGTGGTTCACAGTAATGGAAGGCGCATCAGAGTAAGGAAAGTTAAGAGTGAAGATCTGAAGGTAGGAAATCGCTTCTCTGTTCTTCAGGATGAATGTACTTCAGTGGCCAGTGAAGGTAAGGGTACTACTGCCCGTGCTAATGGAGATAAGCACATTCTTGTGGTTGGTGACTCTCAGGTAAGATACATTGACCGTGCTTTTTGTAAAATGCTCCACTGCTTTGTGTGTGTGTGTGTGTGTGTGTGTGTGTGTGTGTGTGTGTGTGTGTGTGTGTGTGTGTGTGTGTGTGTGTGTGTGTATACTCACCTATTTGTACTCACCTATTTGTGGTTGCAGGGGTCAATTCATAGCTCCTGGCCCCGCCTCTTTACTGATTCCTACTAGGTCCTCTCTCTCCCTGCTCCATGAGCTTTATCATACCTTACCTTAAAGCTATGTATGGTTCCCGCCTCCACTACGTCACTTTCTAGGCTATTCCACGGCCTGACTACTCTATGACTGAAGAAATACTTCCTAACATCCCTTTGATTCATCTGCGTCTTCAACTTCCAATTGTGACCTCTTGTGTCTGTGTCCCTTCTCTGGAACATCCCGTCTTTGTCCACCTTGTCTATTCTGCACAGTATTTTATATGTCGTTATCATCAGTACTCAGTGGTCAGTCGTCACGTGAGGTCACAGACCCTGAGCTGCTTTGGGGATTAGTGTGGACGGTTACAAAGCATGGCTTGCTTCTGCAGTGTTTTAAAAATTGAGGTTGGAGAGTTGAAGGAGGAGGTCTTGCTTCTCCAGGAGGAGATTAGGAGGCTGAAGGTCCACCTCAATGGGTCTGGGAGAGAGTGTGAGGTGGCTGGAGTTGTGGGGAATGAGGCTTCTAGCAGTGAGGTGCAGTCTGTCTCTCGCTGTGAGGAGGCTGTAGTTGGGGAGGTAGGAACGGCTACCAGCAGTGAGGTGCAGTCCAGCACCTGCTACAAGTGGCGAGTGGTTCACAGTAATGGAAGGCGCATCAGAGTAAGGAAAGTTAAGAGTGAAGATCTGAAGGTAGGAAATCGCTTCTCTGTTCTTCAGGATGAATGTACTTCAGTGGCCAGTGAAGGTAAGGGTACTACTGCCCGTGCTAATGGAGATAAGCACATTCTTGTGGTTGGTGACTCTCAGGTAAGATACATTGACCGTGCTTTTTGTAAAATGCTCCACTGCTTTGTGTGTGTGTGTGTGTGTGTGTGTGTGTGTGTGTGTGTGTGTGTGTGTGTGTGTGTGTGTGTGTGTGTGTATACTCACCTATTTGAACTCACCTATTTGTGGTTGCAGGGGTCAATTCATAGCTCCTGGCCCCGCCTCTTTACTGATTCCTACTAGGTCCTCTCTCTCCCTGCTCCATGAGCTTTATCATACCTTACCTTAAAACTATGTATGGTTCCCGCCTCCACTACGTCACTTTCTAGGCTATTCCACGGCCTGACTACTCTATGACTGAAGAAATACTTCCTAACATCCCTTTGATTCATCTGCGTCTTCAACTTCCAATTGTGACCTCTTGTGTCTGTGTCCCTTCTCTGGAACATCCCGTCTTTGTCCACCTTGTCTATTCTGCGCAGTATTTTATATGTCGTTATCATCAGTACTCAGTGGTCAGTCGTCACGTGAGGTCACAGACCCTGAGCTGCTTTGGGGATTAGTGTGGACGGTTACAAAGCATGGCTTGCTTCTGCAGTGTTTTAAAAATTGAGGTTGGAGAGTTGAAGGAGGAGGTCTTGCTTCTCCAGGAGGAGATTAGGAGGCTGAAGGTCCACCTCAATGGGTCTGGGAGAGAGTGTGAGGTGGCTGGAGTTGTGGGGAATGAGGCTTCTAGCAGTGAGGTGCAGTCTGTCTCTCGCTGTGAGGAGGCTGTAGTTGGGGAGGTAGCAACGGCTACCAGCAGTGAGGTGCAGTCCAGCACCTGCTACAAGTGGCGAGTGGTTCACAGTAATGGAAGGCGCATCAGAGTAAGGAAAGTTAAGAGTGAAGATCTGAAGGTAGGAAATCGCTTCTCTGTTCTTCAGGATGAATGTACTTCAGTGGCCAGTGAAGGTAAGGGTACTACTGCCCCTGCTAATGGAGGTAAGCGCATTCTTGTGGTTGGTGACTCTCAGGTAAGATACATTGACCGTGCTTTTTGTAATAGGAATAAGAAGATGAGAGATAGAGTGTGCTTCCCTGGAGCTGGTGTTGGGGACATTGTCAACAGGCTGGATAATATCATGTCAGGTAATGGGAACAAGCCCATTATCTGTCTCAGTGCTGGTGGAAATGATATTGGGAAGGGTAGGAGAGAAGAGCTGCTAGATAAGTACAGGTCAGCTATAGATTTCATTAAGTCTAAGGGAGGGATCCCAATCATATGTAGCATCTTGCCTAGAAGGGGAGTAGGAAATGAATGGTTGTCTAGGGCAATTGGTGTAAATTGCTGGCTAGACAGATACTGCAAGGAACTTGCAATCCCATTCATTGACAACTGGAACAACTTTTATGGCAAACATGATATGTATGCAAGGGATGGGGTACATCTCTCTGGGGCTGGGGTGGTAGCACTTGCAGACTCGATTGAGAAGGCCATTGGTGAAATGCCTATGATTTTAAACTGATGGAAGATAGAGGTATGGGTATGTGTGGGAAACAAGCAGGTTGCAACACTTGGGTTGGAAACAGTAAATGTATAAAAGGCATTCAGCATGAAGTTATCAATAAAGACAATAGATCAGGTCAGCAAACAAAGGGGGACAGCAGAGGGCAGCAAGGGACTAGCTCCCTTAAGGTTTACTATACTAATAGCAGGAGTGTAAGAAATAAGATAGATGAGCTAAGATTAATTGCAAGTGCAGGAAACATAGATATTATTGCTATAACAGAGACCTGGCTCAATCTGAAAGATAGAGAGATGCCCTCTGAATGTCACATACAAGGCTATAAATTATTCCACACTGACAGGGTCAACAGGAAAGGTGGTGGAGTAGCGATGTATGTCAGAGACAATTTAAATTGTTGTGTTAGACAAGATATTAAATTAGAAGCGTCAGCCACTGAATCTGTTTGGTTACAGCTTCTCGAGGGCCGAGAAAAACTAATTTTGGGTGTGATTTACAGGGCCCCAAATCTTGATAGGGAGTGCAGTAAACTTCTATGGGACGAAATTCGTAAGGCATCTACATACGAAAATGTTGTGCTAATGGGAGATTTCAACTATAGACAGATTGACTGGAGCAATTTGACAGGAAATTTAGAGTCAGGTGACTTTCTTGATACGATCCAGGATTGTTTTTTAAAACAGTTTGTGACAGAGCCAACTAGGGGAAATAACCTCCTTGACTTGGTTCTTGCCAGTAGGGAAACACTAATTAATAATCTTGAGGTTAATGATGAGCTTGGGGAAAGTGATCACAAATCACTCAGTTTTAATATATCATGGAATTCCCCTAATAATGGCAATCAAGTCTCCGTCCCTGACTTTCGCTTGGCTGATTTCATAGGACTGAAAAATTACTTAGGTGGGCTGAACTGGAATGACCTGACTAAGGGTCAGGTAGGTGGTGATGGTTGCCGATATGATGCTTTCCAGGGCATAGTTCTAGCTGCTCAGTCAAATTATGTTCCAAATAGGGAAATCAGATCAAACAAAAATGATCCTAAATGGATGAACAATAGATTAAAATATTTGATTGGTCAAAAGAGAGGCATATATAGGCAAATCAAAAGAGGAGAGGGGCAATTAAGAAATCGATATATTCAGTTAAAGAGAGAAATAAAAAAGGGAATTAGAAAAGCAAAAAGAGATTATGAGGTTAAAGTTGCAAGAGAATCGAAGACTAACCCAAAAGGATTCTTTCAGGTATACAGAAGTAAGATCAGGGACAAGATAGGCCCACTCAAAAGTTCCTCGGGTCAGCTCACTGACAGTGATAAGGAAATGTGTAGAATTTTTAACACATACTTCCTCTCAGTTTTTACACAGGAGGATACCAGCGATATTCCAGTAATGATAAATTATGTAGAACAGGACGATAATAAACTGTGCACTATTAGGGTCACAAGTGACATGGTCCTTAGGCAAATAGATAAATTAAAACCTAACAAATCCCCAGGCCCTGATGAACTGTATGCAAGGGTTCTAAAGGAATGTAAAGAGGAGCTTAGCACACCTTTGGCTAATCTTTTCAACATATCACTACAAACTGGCATGGTGCCAGATAAGTGGAAAATGGCAAATGTGATACCTATTTTCAAAACAGGTGACAGGTCCTTAGCTTCGAACTATAGACCAATAAGCCTAACCTCCATAGTGGGAAAATTTATGGAATCAATAATTGCCGAGGCAGTTCGTAGCCACCTTGAAAAGCATAAATTAATCAACGAATCTCAGCATGGTTTTACAAAGGGGCGTTCCTGCCTTACGAATTTATTAACTTTTTTCACTAAGGTATTTGAGGAGGTAGATCATGGTAATGAATATGATATTGTGTATATGGACTTCAGTAAGGCTTTTGACAGGGTCCCACATCAGAGACTATTGAGGAAAATTAAAGCACATGGAATAGGAGGAGAGATTTTTTCCTGGATAGAGGCATGGTTGACAAATAGGCAGCAGAGAGTTTGCATAAATGGGGAGAAATCAGAGTGGGGAAGCGTCACGAGCGGTGTTCCACAGGGGTCAGTGTTGGGCCCCCTGCTGTTCACAATCTACATAAACGACATAGATGAGGGCATAAAGAGCGACATCGGCAAGTTTGCCGATGACACCAAAATAGGCCGTCGAATTCATTCTGACGAGGACATTCGAGCACTCCAGGAAGATTTGAATAGACTGATGCAGTGGTCGGAGAAGTGGCAGATGCAGTTTAATATAGACAAATGCAAAGTTCTAAATGTTGGACAGGACAATAACCATGCCACATATAAACTAAATAATGTAGATCTTAATATTACGGATTGCGAAAAAGATTTAGGAGTTCTGGTTAGCAGTAATCTGAAACCAAGACAACAGTGCATAAGTGTTCGCAATAAAGCTAATAGAATCCTTGGCTTCATATCAAGAAGCATAAATAATAGGAGTCCTCAGGTTGTTCTTCAACTCTATACATCCTTGGTTAGGCCTCATTTAGATTATGCTGCACAGTTTTGGTCACCGTATTACAGAATGGATATAAATTCTCTGGAAAATGTACAAAGGAGGATGACAAAGTTGATCCCATGTATCAGAAACCTTCCCTATGAGGATAGACTAAGGGCCCTGAAACTGCACTCTCTAGAAAGACGTAGAATTAGGGGGGATATGATTGAGGTGTATAAATGGAAGACAGGTATAAATAAAGGGGATGTAAATAGTGTGCTGAAAATATCTAGCCTAGACAGGACTCGCAGCAATGGTTTTAAGTTGGAAAAATTCAGATTCAGGAAGGATATAGGAAAGTACTGGTTTGGTAATAGAGTTGTGGATGAGTGGAACAAACTCCCAAGTACCGTTATAGAGGCCAGAACGTTGTGTAGCTTTAAAAATAGGTTGGATAAATACATGAGTAGATGTGGGTGGGTGTGAGTTAGACCTGATAGCTTGTGCTACCAGGTCGGTTGCCGTGTTCCTCCCTTAAGTCAATGTGACCTGACCTGACTAGGTTGGGTGCATTGGCTTAAGCCGGTAGGAGACTTGGACCTGCCTCGCATGGGCCAGTAGGCCTTCTGCAGTGTTCCATCGTTCTTATGTTCTTATATTCTTATGTTAACGTCCCTGTGACTCGTCTGAGTCTTCAGCTTCCAGTTGAGACCACTTGTCCCTGTGTCCCCTCTCTGGAACATCCTATCTCTGTCCACCTTGTCTATTCCCCGCAGTATCTTGTATGTCGTTATCATGTCTCCCCTGACCCTTCTGTCCTCCAGTGTCGTCAGTCCGATTTCCCTTAACCTTTCCTCGTATGACATTCCCTTGAGCTCTGGGACTAGCCTTGTTGCAAACCTTTGTACTTTCTCTAACTTCTTGAGGTGCTTGACCAGGTGTGGGTTCCAGACTGGCGCTGCATACTCCAGTATGGGCCTAACATACACAGTGTACAGTGTCTTGAACGATTCCTTATTTAGGTATCGGAATGCTATTCTCAGGTTTGCCAGGCGCCCGTATGCTGCAGCAGTTATTTGGTTGATGTGCGCTTCAGGAGATGTGCTCGGTGTTATGGTCACCCTCAGATCTTTCTCCTTGAGTGAGGTTTGTAGTCTTTGTCCATCTAGACTATACTCTGTCTGCGGTCTTCTTTGCCCTTCCCCAATCTTCATGACTTTGCATTTGGCAGGATTGAATTCGAGAAGCCAGTTGCAGGACCACGTGTCCAGTCTGTTCAGGTCTCTTTGTAGTCCTGCCTCATCCTCGTCCGATTTAATTCTCCTCATTAACTTCACATCATCTGCAAACAGGGACACTTCTGAGTCTATCCCTTTCATCATGTCATTCACATATACCAAAAATAGCACTGGTCCTAGGACCGACCCCTGTGGGACCCCGCTCTTAACAGGCGCCCACTGTGATACCTCTTCACGTACCATGACTCGTTGCTGCCTCCCTGTCAGGTATTCTCTTATCCATTGCAGTGCTTTCCCTTTTACGTGCGCCTGATCCTCCAGCTTCTGCACTAATCTCTTGTGGGGAACTGTGTCAAAGGCCTTCCTGCAGTCTAAAAAAACGCAATCTACCCACCCCTCTCTCTCTTGTCTTACTTCTGTCACCTTGCCATGAAACTCCAGTAGGTTTGTAACACAGGATTTTCCTTCCCTGAAACCGTGCTGGTTGTCAATTATACACTTGTTTCTTTCCAGGTGCTCCACCACTCTCCCCCTGATGATCTCCATGACTCTGGATACTATACACGTTAGTGATACAGGTCTGTAGTTTAGTGCCTCATGTCTGACTCCCTTTTTAAAAATTGGGACTACATTTGCCATCTTCCATACCTCAGGGAGTTGCCCAGTTTCAATGGATGTGTTGAAGATCTTAATGGCACACACAACATCTCTGTTCCCTCTCTAAGGACCCACAGAGAGATGTTGTCTGGTCCCTCAGCCTTTGAGGTGTCAAGTTCACATAGCTTTTTTCACCTCCTCCTTGGTTATGTGTACCTCATCCAGCACTTGTTGGTGTACCCCCCTGTTCTGATTTCCTTGAGTCCTACTGGTTTCCACTGTAAATACTTCTTTAAATCTCGTGTTGAGCTCCTCACATACCTCTCAGTCATTTCTTGTGAGCTCCCCCTCACCCTTCTGTCTGATTACCTGGTCCTTGACTGTTGTTTTCCTCCTGATGTGGCTATACAACAGCTTCGGGTCAGACTTGACTTTCGATGCTATGTCATTTTCATATTGTCGCTGAGCCTCCCCTCTTGTCTGTGCATATTTGTTTCTGGCTCTTCGGCTAATCTCTTGATTTTTTTGAGCTCTGTGTCTTCTGTACCTTTTCCATTCTCTAGTACACCAAGTTTTTGCCTCCCTACACCTTTGGGTGAACCAAGGACTCGTTCTGTTCTTCCCATTATTTCTGTTTCCCTTGGGAACAAACCTCTCCTCTGCCTCCTTGCATTTTGTTGCCACATAGTCCATCATTTCTTGTACTGGTTTTCCTGTCAGTTCCCTCTTCCACTGAATGTCTTGTTGGAAGTTCCTCATGCCTGAGTAGTTCCCCTTTTTGTAGTTTGGTTTTTCCCATCCTATTCCTGCTACTCTCTCCACTTGAAGCTCAACTATGTAGTCAAAGCACAGAACCACATGATCACTAGCTCCTAGGGGCCTTTCATACATAATATCGTCGAGGTCCGAACTACTCAAGGTGAATACAAGGTCCAGTCTTGCTGGATCATCCTCACCTCTCTCTCTGGTAGTGTCTCTAACATGTTGGTGCATGAGGTTTTCCAGCACCACATCCATCATCTTGGCTCTCCATGTTTCGGGATCCCAATGGGGCTCCAGGTTTTCCCAGTCAATCTCCTTGTGATTGAAATTACCCATAACTAGTAACTTTGCTCCCCCCATGTGTGCTCTTCTGGCCACCTCGGCTAGTGTGTCGACCATTGCTCTGTTGCTCTCATCGTATTCTTCTCTTGGCCTCCTGCAGTTCTGTGGTGGGTTGTACATTACTGCAATTTTCACCTTATGTCCCTCAGACTGTGTGTGTGTGTGTGTGTGTGTGTGTTTGAAGCTCACCTAAAGAGGCATTGTAAATTTGACAGTGAAGCCAGCTTATTTTATTAGAAGTTACAAATTTATGAACTCGAATTAGAAGTCAAGGTTTCGTTTGGTAAATACCATCAACACTTAAAGTTTGAAGCCATTTATAAATGCTGTCTCCAGTAATAGATCTGAATCAATCTACTCTTTTTTGTGTTTAACAAATTCATTTAAATATATGTCTTAAACTTCTCAGATGCTGATTACCAAAACGCTAAGTAGACCGCCGGGCACACAAGTGAGCCTCCAACATGGTCACCAGCTATTCCAGTCTTCACCTTGCAGTTACGTAGGCAACCTAACGTTTTGAGCGTCTGTAGCTGAATGATCGACGATGAAATACTATAGACGGATCTTGACAAGCTGCTGGACTGGTCTGACAAGTGGCAATTAGAATTTAATTTTAGCCAATACAAAGTTATGAAAAATTGGGAGCAGCAAAGACAACTAGGAAACAGAGCATAAGCTTGGGGGACGATGTATGCAAGCCTCCCTAAAAGCAGACCTTGGAATGAGCATAATCACTAAGCATTTCATTTGAACACTTCAACTATATAACCACTGCACCAAACATGAGACTGGTAAATTTAAATGTAGAAGGTATTCTCAGCCCTATTTATCGTTAATGTTAGGTCCGTCTAGAGGCATGCAGCACCGGTAAGAATCCCGTATCTCATTAAATAAGTAAATACACGAAAAAATGCAGAGGATTGCTACGATTTTAGTCCAAGAGCTGGGGAGTATGATTTATGAGAAGAGGCTACAGGAGCTAACCTGACAACATTAGAGGAGAGAAGGACAAGAGGTGATGTGATTATAACGTACTGATGTGGACAGGACGAGTCTGCTAGAGAGGCAGGACGAAGGTACAGGAAAGCACAGCTGGATGTTAAAGACACAGTTCAGTCACTGGTATGTCAGGAAATACTTCTTTAGCCTTGGCATTATCAATTGAAGTAATAGAGGTGTGATCCATAGAGAGTTTAAAAAATAATCAATATAGGGATCACGCAGTCAAACGAGAGGCAGTACCGGGAGCTAAGACTTGACTCATGCAGCCACAGTTAGGTGAGTATAATTAAGTGAACACACACACACACACACACACGTGAGACAGTATCCATAAACAGTTCCTAGAATCTTCAGAGCGGTAATTGTATGTGACAGTCAATGAACATACCTACAAGAGTATACCAAGGTTTCCAGTCCGGAGAAAATTGCAATTTAAGTTTGAAAGTAGGTGTTATTACTGGAATCCTGAGTGAGGGGCAGGGAGTGGCTGGTCAGTGCTGCAAACAGCAGTTTTGATACAATTACAAAAAAAGTAATTAATACGTCGAGGGTGTGACCAATAATCTGAAAAAAGTGCAGATATCTCATCAGCGTTGGCTGCAGTGCAGTGTTAAAGTCGTTCAGGAGTGATTTAGAAAAAGAAAGATAAAACAAACTAGTGAGACAGTCTCTGATAGTTGGTGTTGCGGAAGTGGGATGTGAATGCATCTTATATCATGTACTGATGGGATTGTCAACGACAAAAATGGAATTTATGATAGGAAGAGGAAATAAGTGACACATTTATTGCGACATTATCAGAAAACACCACGACGAGGATTTTAACGACGCCTGTGGAAAATTGCATTTATCTGAATGTAACTCATTATGTACATAACAGTAAATGATAACAAAGATAATTATTATTTATTAAAGTTACATAGACAAGTAGGAATTTGGGACACCTAGGTCACAAAAAATATCCCCCTTCGATACCTACCACTGTCATATCCACAAGTTGCTCTGGACCTATTAATTACAAATGAAATGTACATACACCAGGAATGCTGGTAAATATATAAATTTGTGGACTGTATACTAAAATTAAAAAAAAGGATTATATATACACACATTTATATAACAGAAGGAAAATATATCTTAATCATAACACTTACCAATTTGACTGGAGATTAATGTGTATCATACTCAGAAAACCTCACTGTCTATGAAAATAACACTGGCCAGGTTACAACATAAGACTTATCTGAGATTCCTGGAGCTGTCTTGTCCAGTCGCCTGATATCTCAAGTTATGCAGGAATGCACATCCAACAATTTCGCCTCCTATTTGAGAGGTGTCAACCCAATTTTACCTCTAGAGCACGAAAGTTTTTCACATTATTAATTAACGTCTGTTACTCTCAATTCAAAACAAACAACAATGGTGAGTGTCGTCTGCGCAGGCGCAGGTTCCCATTTTCAATAACAATTTTTATTAAATACAATATAGGCCATCTATTTACCTATAAATTACCGTATTTCTGGAAAATATATGCAGTATTTTCCATACTGCGGGCGGCCGGAGTTCGTTGCTAAACGACTCAAATTACTCCTTCCTTTAGGAGACGATTCCAGCCGGTTCTGGCTTGAGTGGCTGTTCTCCAAGTAGGTCTTACTGCGATTTCATCTTCCGGCATCACTTGGTCAGCGTTATTTTCCATATCACTCGTGTCACTTTCCCTCAGATTTTCATTTACGTTTGATTGAACACCTAATTCCAAGGGAATCAATTTATTAATTGTGCATAAACTTTCCTGGCCACGACACAACACTCTGACATTCCTGACAACACCTTGTGCATCTGGGTACAATGTCAATACTTTGCCCAGAGGCCACAATGTTCGATGTTGTTCAGTATCAATCAACACAATGTCACCTGGTTGAATGTTCTGTCGATTTGCTGCCTCTGTCGCACCATAAAAGTGTTCACGTAGTGTAAGAAGATATTCCTTACGCCACACATTAGACCAATGATCAATTACATTATTTAACATTTTAAATTTATCACGCAACACTGCTGTATCATTGTAATCTTCATCACTTTCTTCCGGATTATCTCTATAGACAGGAGCAGCTTCCATTTTCCTTCCACATATTAGGTGAGAAGGTGTTAATACATCTGCATCAGGTGTATCACTCATGTACGAGAGAGGCCTATTATTTATACGATTTTCCGCCTCCACTAACACTGCATGGAAATCTTCCAAATTAATTATCTTCCGGTGTAGTACTTTACGGAGACACCACTTCACTGTGCCTATCAGTCTTTCGTACAGCCCCCCCCTGCCAAGGGGCTCTAGGAGTAATAAATTTCCAGGTACACCCTCGCTGGGTTAACAGAGATTGAACATCGTTACTATTATTTAATTCTATCAAGTGTTGAGCACCTGCTACAAAATTTGTGGCATTATCCGAAATCATCAACCTCAGACAGGATCTCCTAGCTGCAAATTTTCGAAACAGCTGTAAACTGTTCTGCAGATAAGTCCTGTGCCACTTCTAAATGAACTGCTCTAGTAGCAGTATAGGTGAGCAAACAAACACACTTTCAGTGGAACACCATCTGAATTACCTGTCAAAATTATTGGACCACTATAGTCTACACCTGTTACATCAAATGGTTTCACTAATTGTACACGCTCCTTTAGCAATGGTGGAGGACCTGGGTACATATAGGATCTCACATCCACACGGCGACATATTACACAAGATTTAATCACCCTTTTTACATTTTGCCGTCCTTGTGGAATCCAGAAAGTTTCCCTAATACAACTTAAGGTATCTTGTACCCCACCATGCATTACATTTTTATGGGCATTTAGAACAATTAAATTTGTTAGATGATGAGTTTTGGGCAGTAAGATAGGGTGTTTAGCATAATCACCCAATTCAGCATTTTGTAACCTACCTCTGCACCTAATTGCATTGTTCTCTAAATACAGCCCCAATTTCTCTATTATGGAACCTTTCACAATTTTTCTTTCCATCATCAATTTAATCTCATTTCCGTAGATTTCCTCCTGTACCCTCTATATCCAATATTCAAGAGGATGTGAAAACTTATTTGAGATATTCATCTTGTTTAGAAATTTAAACACCAATTTAGTTACATTGATTAGTTTGGGTAAAGAAGAATACCTATTTATATCAATGGCTAAGGAAGGACAAACTATTGGAGCGGTGGTCACAGTAATTTCAACAGGAGCAATATACACCTTTTGTACAGGCCAATTAGCTTTATTTACCAACCAGCTCGGTCCTTTAAACCATGATACAGCATTTACAAATTTAGCATAAGATAAACCTCGAGACAAGAAATCAGCTGGATTCTCCTCACCAGGTATATGATTAAATGTTAACATATGCTGACCCAAATTATTATACTTCTCTTGCATCCGATTAATTTCAGCGACTCTGTTTTGTACGTACACAATTTTACTGTTTCCATTACGAATCCATTGTAAGGATACCTCATTATCAGACCAAATTACAGTGTAACTAATATTTATCTCCTGCAACTTATTTCTTATATAATTAGCTAATTTGACACCTACATAAATGACTGTTAATTCCAACTGAGGTAAGGTAACACTGAATACTGATGATTTAAAATTGTATTTAGATGCTTTAGGTAATAGATATGATTCATACAAATTATATTACAACAAATATGAAGGAGATTTATTAGTAAACTGTGTAGATGAGACTGAAGTAGATCTTATGATTAATCAGCATTATGAATTAGAAGAAAAGATTCCTTCTTGTAAAAGTCAGGCTTTGAATAAATTAAAATGTGTAAACCAGGCAGTTAATCAGTCTGCTCCAACAAATAAGATGTCTTTGCCAAAACTCCCAGAATTATGTTTACCTGTATTTAGTCCTGGAGAAAACTGGGAGGAGTTTTGGTCAATTTTTAAAGCAGCTGTGCATGACAGGAGTGACCTAGCCTGTGTAACTAAATTATTTTACCTCAAAGGACAGGTAAGAGGAGATGCTCACATACTCATACAAGCATTTCCCAATGTAGATGATTCTTACAAGGAAGCAGTTGACTTATTGAAAGTCACTTATGGTAATATAGAACAAAGTAGGTTGGATCTAATGAATATCATTGTTAATTTAAAATCTCCAGATCACGCTTACAAAGGTTTACAGCAGTTTAAACTTAAACTGGAGAGCACTCTCAAAACTTTAAGTAATAAATATAATCTGAAGGAATCAGACTGGTTATTGAGTGCCATAGTACAGAATAAATTAAACTATAAAACACTCGAATGACTCTCGAACAAATATCACAAGGGTTATTTTGGTCTGGAGGAAATAAGACTAGGTCTACAAGAATTAATTGTGCAGTTGCAGACCAGCCAACTAACTCATTTTAAAGATGCAACACTTAATAATTCTGAGGTATCTGTCAAGTTTCACAAAGGGAAAAATTATCCCAATGGTAATAATCAAATTTCATTTCCTAAAAAGAGTTGCATAGGTACATATCAAGTAGCAGGAATCAGAAATAATGATTCTCCACAAGGTAAGAAGAATAAGTACCCTCCTAAGAGTAGCCCAGTTAATAAGAAACCAGTCAAAGAAAAGAGAGATTGTCTTTTCTGCAAGGGTACTCATTTTTCTATGAATTGCAATGCATACAATTCATGGAATGATAAAGTTGAAAGATTGGAGGAACTTGACAGATGTATCAGGTGTTTAGGTAATCACAATGTAAAGGATTGTCATGCCAAATTAAACAACTGTTATCAATGTCACAATGGAAGACACCATATAGTCATGTGTAAAGGTCTATATGATAATGTTGATAATAATGATAATGTTGACAATCCTGACACAACAGTAGCTAATGTAAAAATTGCTGCTAATGTTAATAATGATGGTTTTGCTGAAGTAGCCTTACCTGTGTTACAGGTAAAAATTGATGATAAAAGGCATAAATCAAAAAATGTAAATGCATTATTGGACCAGGAATCCCAGCGTACTTTCATAAAACGTAAATGTCTTGATGGTATGAAAGTACAGATGGGAGATCCCACAACTTTAAAATTATCTGGTTTTCTCTCAGATAGAAGAGCTCAATTGTATGACACTGTTTATGTAACTGTCAGGTTGGGCAATGAGAAAAAATGTGTTAATGCAGTAATTGTAGATAGACTTCCAGAGAAAATATCTACAGTAGGGCTTAGTAAAGCTACAGAAAGACTCTCACATAATGTAAATTTTGCACCTTCTGGTGTAAGTGATGATTCTGTAGGCCCAATAAATATTTTGATAGGTAGTGACTATTATGCCTCCTTTGTAAAGGGTATGGTAAAGAAATGTGGTGTCACCCTTTTGAAGACTGCTGGAGGCCATGTAATGTATGGTAGGATTCCTCGTAATAACAATTCATGACTAGAGGAAACTACAAATACCATAACTGTGTGTCTTACTCATGAAATCGTACCCCAGTATAATTCTTCCATAGAGGATGGTGTTGAGCCAGTGGATAAATTGTGGGAATTAGACAGCATTGGGATAAATGTAAATGAAGAAAGTCAGACGATTCTTTTACTCTGGAACAATACCTGAGTGATGTAAAATTTGAATCTGGACAATACTGGGTGCGACTTCCGTGGAGAATGAACCATCCAGAATTGCCCACTAATTACAATATGGCATATGGACAATTAAAGGCTCAGCTCTGCGAATTGAGTAAGACACCAGAAGTGTTAACTGTCTATAATGATATAATTGCTGAGCAATTAATTAATAAATTTATAGAAGAGGTACCTCCTGAGCAAGCCAAAATTTATGGTCACTATTTGCCACATCACGGAGTGAAGAAGGATTCTAAGATCATTTCTTTGAGGATTGAGTTTAATTGTAGTGCCAGAAGTAACAAAAATGTACCTAGTTTAATAAATGACTGTTTGATGACAGGTCCGTCGTTGACGGAAAAATTAGAAGATATCTTATTAAATTTCAGGGTGAAGAATTATTCCTTTACGGCTGACATAAGTAAAGCTTTCCTAAGAGTGGGTTTACAAGAGGCTGACCGGGATTGTACCCGCTTCTTATGGCCTGAGAATCCTATTGACCCACTTAGAGCTCTGAAAACCTTTCGCTTTAGGAGCGTATTATTTGGTGCTACATCCTGTCTGTTCCTACTTCAAGCGACGATAAATGCACACTTTAAACGTATGGGAAGTCCATTGAGTAAAGTAATGAGCAAACAGTTTTATGTGGACAATTTCCTGGGTGTGACGTCAACTGAAGAGGAACTGTTAATGACTTATGGAGAGGCTAATAAAATAATGCAAAGCACAAATATGCCTCTGAGGGAATGGAATAGTAATTCGTCCAAATTAAAGGACAAAATAAGTAAAGATTACCGTGGAGATGAAGTGCCAAAATGTAGTAATATATTGGGTTTAACTTGGGATACTGAGATTTGTTAATGTTAAAACCTAATAATTACAGTATGCCCAATAAATTAACTAAGAGAGTTTTTCTTGCTGAAGTTTCCAAATGTTTTGATCCACTAGGTTTAGTGTCACCCCTTACTATAAGAGGGAAATTATTAATTCAGGAAGCATGGAAACTTAAATGTGCTTGGGATGAGACTCTACCTGAGGAATTCATTAACAGGTGGGATGAATTAATTAGTGATTATGAAAAAAATCCAATGTTGGAGTTCCCACCCCAGGTGGCCAATCCAGATAGGAAAAATGTACTCACATTTTTTGTGATTCTTCAAAATTGGCTTACCTTCAATGTAATAGTGTTATTTCTCTTGTTATGTCTAAGACATAACACTAAGAAATAACACTATTACATTGAAGGTAAGCCAATTTTGAAGAATCACAAATGTGAAATCCGCAGCCCTAACTATGAATTGGACGAACCAACCCAACCATTGGTTTCATGAACCAACATTAGGATCATAATCATCCCACCTGATTAATAATTCATCGGAGATCGCATCCCAGCTTTTTGACTGAAGTTTCCATGGCTTGCTAATTGTAATTTCCCTCTTATAACGAGATGACTTGAACTTAAATAGTTGAATCAAGCTGTAACCCAATTGGGAAACTTTCGGCACTTCAACTTAGTATACGAACGTACTCCCCCAATGTTGCTTGGGTTTAACGATGAAATCGCGTATCCCAAGTTAAGGCAACTTCATCTGACCCGCGACAATCTCCACTTGATCGACCTTTATGGACGGTAATTCCATTCCCTCGAAGGCTGTATTTGTGCTGCGTGACACGACCAAGCCTCTCCATAAGTCGGTTCAACAGTTCCTCACCGGAGAAGCCGACTCCACGCAGAGAAGTATCGCACCTGTGTCCCCATTACTTATAATGGACTTCCCATACGGCCCCAAAGTGCGCGAAGTCGAACGAACTGAGGGCAACAATGCGGCACGAAATAATGCGCTCCTGGCAAGGTTTCAGAAACTAAGTCACGGTCGGCTAACAGATTTGCTCGAGCCGCCAAGAGAAAGCGGAGGGCACGTTCCCGGTCGGCCTAACGTAAACCACTCTTGAGGCTTTTACTTGTTAATGCGGCAAGCGAAGAAGCAATTCTTCACCCCTGGAAACTAATGAAGATATCTTCTAATTTTCCGTCGAACGACTGAACCTGGCTCATCAAACGGATCATATTAAACTGGAGCCCATTTTATTACTTCTGGCACGCTAATTCAAACTCAATCCTCCAAAAAATGATGTTAGAATCTCTTCCTTTCCGTGATAATGTGGCAAATAGTGACCATAAGTACGGCTTTGCTCGGGTACACCTTAACTATAAAGTTTGATTAATTGGTAATAAAGCAATCATTATCAGAGTTGAACGGTACTTGCAGGTGTCTTACTCAATTCGCGAAACTGACAGTTCTCATATGCCATATTGCCAATTCTGAGCAGTGCAGAATTCATTCATTCCACGAAGTCACACCCAGGTATTATCCGGGAATTCCAGTACCCATCTGCTCGGTTATTGTTCGGAAGGTAAAAATGGAAATAAACGACGACTTTCATTGCATTTATCCCCAGTACCTCCCAATGCAATTCCTAGTCCAATTTGCTCACTGACTCCAAGCACCATCCTCTAATGGAAAAAGGTACTGAAGCCACATTCATGATAGTGCATTGCAGTTCAATGGTTGACGTAGTTTCCTCATCGGTAGCGTTAATTGCAGGAGTCCGATGACCATGGCCTCCAAGCGCAGTCTCAAGGAAGTGATGGCCTTACCATTTCAACTGCCATCACCCTTTACAGGTAGGTGCATAATGGTTGCACCTGTATCAGGCATTTTATTGGGAACCTACAAGAATCATCACCCCACCAGAAGGTGCAAGTAAGTGCCAACTACTAAGCCAAGCCACCCTAGATATATGGAAGTATCTGCTGGCAGTCACTGCACATTAAGCACATGCATTTGCCCAACCTGCAGGTTACATAAACAGTAATCATACAATCAGCTCTTCTATCTGAGGAGAAAAGGCCAGGATATTTAAAGTTGGGATCAAGGATCTCCCATGCCAACTCAATGCCATCCAAGGCCCACGTTTTATGGTACGCACAAGTTCTGGTCCAAGTAATGCATTTGCACCCACGATTTTATGCCTTTTAATCATCAATTTTTACCTGTAACACCGAAGGTAAAACTACTTAACCAGCCGTGGTGACCAACATTGGCAACGAACTAACATTAGCCTACTGTTTGTGTCGGATTGTCAACATTGTCATTATTATCAACATTTATCATATAGAACCTGCAGCATGACTATAGTAATTGTCTTCCATTGTGACATTGATGGCGACGGTGAGGCATGTTTACAATCCTTTACGATAGCATTACCTAGGCACCTGATATCATCCTGTCAAGTTCCGCCAGTCAACAACTATCATTCCATAATAACATCTGTACGAGTTCATAGAAAACTGATGCCCTTGAAAAGAGACAATCTCTCTTTTGACTTTGAACTGGGCTACTCTAGGAGGAACCACTTATTCCTTATTGCCTTGTGGAGAATCATTATTTCTGATTCCTTGCCTGCTGAATAACAGCCACCTTATGCAAGCTCTTTTGAAGTGAAGCGGCGACCTGGTGTACATTGGAGCAATTTTCCCTGTGAGCTTGAACAGAATACCAGAAGTAGTCAAGTGTTACATCTTTGTAAAATTGAGTTGGAAGCTTGGTCTTCCACTTCTAATTCATAATGCTGATTAATCATAAGATCTACTTCAGTCTCATCTACACAGTTTACTAATAAATCTCCTTCATATTTGTTGTAATATAATTTGTATGAATCATATCTATTACCTAAAGCATCTAAATACAATTTTAAATCATCAGTATTCAGAGTTTCTTGATTCATTAATTCCAAACATTTATTGTATGCTTTTGTTACATGCCTTTTTCTAGCTTGCAGTGATGCTTTTTTTGCTCTATATTCCTATGTTTGTCTTCTATATTAATTTCCTCATTTTCAGCCATGTATTAAATTCAACTTAATAACACTGATTATGTACTAAATTATGCACTTTATAATGGTAAATAGTACAACTTACCTTTGAATAATTCCTAGCTACTTGAGCTTAGCAATTATATGTAAGAAAATTATATAAATTTTAAATGTACATTAATACAAACTTGGCTCATCAAAATTAATATTATACAAATTAATAAATCCTTGCCAGAATTTGGCATAGCAAAATTAATATTATACACAATATAATCTTTAGCCACACTTGCCATATCAATTACACACACACTGATATAAATCTTGGCCAGAATTGTCTTATCAAATTAATATTGTAATAATTATAATCCACTATATATAAAGTAAATTTGTGAACTTAACATCCACCTCCTTCTGTCATTTCATATATAATTATTAAGTAATTAACTAATTAATGACTTCACTAATTACCTCCGGTTCAAGAAGGACCAACGGGCAAATTAAATTTGGAAAATTGCATTTATCTGAATGTAACTCATTATGTACATAACAGTAAATGATAACAAAGATAATTATTATTTATCAAAGTTACATAGACAAGTAGGAATTTGGGACACCTAGTGTGGAGAAATTTTCTCCAGGAGGGGAGTATCAGCCCCCTTCAGCCCCTTTCAGCCCTGAGGGGGCCAAGCCCTCTCAGAAGGGGCGAGTATCTTGTTTACTGCTAGAGTGAGTAATTGATCACAGATGCCGTATGCGTGGTCAAATAACCTCTGCTCCTTGCAGTCCAGTGTTGCAAAGTGTATTTTTATAAGAGACAGTGCATCTCTTACTTTAGCAGGACAATTAAGGAAAATCCTGCTCCCACTTTATTACCATAGTAAAGATAGTGGACATTGTTGTCTATGCTTAAGAGAGCAAGAATCAAACATTCTGCTTTACTTCATCGAGGAAGTGGCAAGGAAGCAAGGAGTACTAGGTCAGCTTTTTTTTTGTGCTGGGGGCAGTGACGGCATGGAGCACTGTGGCGTCTTGCAGATTAACTTTGACTCTACTACGAGTGACACTGACGCCAGGATAACCAACAAAGAACACTGATCTGTGCGTTAGTGTGGACAAAGTGTCTCACAAAACACGATAAACACTTACAGAGAAGTGTGATCAACTTCTTAGTAATATTGTGTGAACAATTATTGATGAACAGTGTAACAACGAGTGTTGCAATCCAACAGAGTGTAGTGCAACATTCTTCAAAGAACACTATTCTTCAATCAACTCAACGGATATCCGGGTGTAATTACGGGTCAGATACATATACCCAGGTAAGTGTTCTAACTCGTGATGTACTACTATTGACTGCGCAGTTGAGTATAAAATCGTGAATCAGTCACTTATCATAAACCCCGGTGATATGCGGACCATTGAGTTCAAACAAATACGTACATCGTCAGCCACCAGTGTATGAAATATGCTGACATAACACCCCCTAGGGGTAATTTATAATCATACAAATTATATTTCTTGACAGCCCATGTTGAGATGGTTTCGACAGCTTCTAGACCTCGTCTGCAGGGGCGGCTGTGCAGGCGATGAGTTGTCCTTTTAAGTTAAGTATAAGTCTTTAAACTTAACTGGTAATGCCATTTCTCAACAGAATTGGTCGTTCTCGAACCGGATAAAGACCACACTGTGGTCCAAATATGTTGTACTACAGTGTACAAATAACCTATGAGCCAAGGTCCTTCGAAAAAAGCTGTAAAACTAGTGTTTTACAATATAAATCAGTATAAATGAGTCCCTCCAGACTCAATCACAGAGAATGGGCAGCCAAAAGAAAACGGGCGCTCACCCAGCGTTCACCCAAAGAAAACGGGAGCTGGGTGACTCACCCAACGAAAACGGGAGCTGGGTGACTCACCCACACCCTGCACCCACTGCTCCAATCTCGAGAAGTGCTGACCAAGACAACAACCCAACAGATGTTCAGTTTGTCTATGTGTGTATATACACAGTGTTTATAACGTTTATAGACAGAAATTAAGAGACAAGATTGTGTTAAAGTTTGTTTCTTATAGATCTACCTGTTATATTAAAGGAACTTATATATAAAGTGTAAGCTTTCAAATATATATTAACAGTGAAATTTATATATGTGTAAGTAATATTCATGGGTAATTTATAATCATACAAATTATATTTCTTGACAGCCCATGTTGAGATGGTTTCGACAGCTTCTAGACCTCGTCTGCAGGGGCGGCTGTGCAGGCGATGAGTTATCCTTTTAAGTTAAGTATAAGTCTTTAAACTTAACTGGTAATGCCATTTCTCAACACCTAGGTCACAAAAAATATCCCCCTTCGATACCTACCACTGTCATATCCACAAGTTGCTCTAGACCTATTAATTACAAATGAAATGTACATACACCAGGAATGCTGGTAAATATATAAATTTGTGGACTGTATATTAAAATTAAAAAAAGGATTATATATACACACATTTATATAACAGAATGAGAACATATCTTAATCTTAACACTCACCAATTTGACTGGAGATTAATGTGTATCATACTCAGAAAACCTCACTCTCTATCTATGAAAATAACACTGGCCAAGTTACAACATAAGACTTATCTGAGATTCCTGGAGCTGTCTTGTCCAGTGGCCTGATATCTCAAGTTATGCAGGAATGCACATCCAACAATTTCGCCTCCTATTTGAGAGGTGTCAACCCAATTTTACCTCTAGAGCACGAAAATTCTTCACATTATTAATTAACGTCTATTACTCTCAATTCAAAACAAACAACAATGGCGAGTGTCGTCTGCGCAGGCGCAGGTTCCCATTTTCGATAACAATTTTTATTAAGTACAATATAGGCCATCTATTTACCTATAAATTACCGTATTTCTGGAAAATATATACAGTATTTTCCACAACGCCTATGACTGCAGACGCCAAATACTCATATATATGTGGGAGCAATTTGGTCAGTGTCTCTGTGTGTATAACCCAACTGGAAGTATAGAATCACCGTACATGTCCTTGAGTGCCAAGGGGTAAGTAGGACCAGCCCTGACAGATTATTTAATAAGTCATTAGGATAACTAAATAATCAGGTCTAATTTTCAGATACGTGGGCAGTGCTGAGTGTATCTAAAAAATCTCATGTGCACTAGTAAGTTACAATAGTAACTGTAATATAATAGTAATATACATGTAATTAGAAATGGAGAGAAATTTTTTAAAACACTTCCGAAGAGCGGAGCAGCAGCCTAGCAGTGCTGAGTGTACCTATTAGTGTGAAAATTAAGACACATGTGCAACATCTGGGTATCTTTATTGCAGACGTTTCCCCATCCAGTGGCTTTATAATACAAATTCTAGGACATAACTGGAAGACAGTAGAACTATAAACAGAAGATGAGGTAATCAGTCCCTCAGCCTTGGAGTTGGTGTCTTCAAACTATGTCCTTGAATTTGTATTGATAAAGCCACTGGATGGCGAAACGTCTAAAATAAAGATACCCAGAAGTTGCACATGTGTCTTAATTTTCATCTTGTCGGTATTGTATACCATTCTTGTAGAACCTATTGGTGTGTTTAAAACTATCTCGTATGCACCATTATTATAACAGTAATTGTTAGGATGTAATTATGAAGAGTGAGAGATAATTCTAAAAACCTTCAGAAGAGTTGTGTAGCCTAGCATATATAAGGTGACCCCCATATAACACACACACACACACACACACACACACACACACACACACACACTTGGACTGCAAGAAGGCGTTTGACACAGTTCCACACAAGAGATAAGTGCAAAAACTGGAGAACCAAGCAGGGATAACAGGGAAGGCACTACAATGGATCAGGGAATACTTGTCAGGAAGACAGCAGCTAGTCATGGTACGTGGCGAGGTGTCAGAGTGGGCACCTGTGGCCAGCGGGGTCCCACATGGGTCAGTCCTAGGACCAGGGCTGTTTCTGGTATTTGTGAACGACATGACGGAAGGTATAGACTCCGAAGTGTCCCTGTTTGCAGATGACGTGAAGTTGATGAGAAGAATTCATTCGATCGAAGACCAGGCAGAACTACAAAGGGATCTGGACAGGCTGCAGACCTGCTCCAGAAATTGGCTCCTGGAGTTCAGCCCCACCAAGTGCAAAGTCATGAAGATTGGGGAAGGGCAAAGAAGACCGCAGACCGAATACAGTCTAGGAGGCCAGAGACTACAAACTTCACTCAAGGAAAAAGATCTTGGGGTGAGTATAACACCAGCCACATCTCCTGAAGCGCACATCAACCAAATAACTGCTGCAGCATATGGGCGCCTAGCAAACCTCAGAAAAGCATTCCGACATCTTAATAAGGAATCGTTCAGGACCCTGTACACCGTGTACGTTAGGCCAATATTGGAGTATGCGGCACCAGTCTGGAACCCACACCTAGCCAAGCACGTAAAGAAACTAGAGAAAGTGTAAAGGTTTGCAACAAGACTAGTCCCAGAGCTAAGAGGTATGTCCTACGAGGAGAGGTTATGGGAAATCAACCTGACGACACTGGAGGACAGGAGAGATAGGGGGACATTATAACGACATGCAAAATTCTGAGAGGAATTGACAAGGTGGACAAAGACAGGATGTTCCAGAGATGGGACACAACAACAAGGGGACACAGTTGGAAGTTGAAGACACAGATGAATCACAGGGATGTTAGGAAGTACTTCTTCAGCCACAGTGTAGTCAGGAAGTGGAATAGTTTGGGAAGCGATGTAGTGGAGGCAGGATTCATACATAGCTTTAAGCAGAGGTATGATAAAGCTCACGGTTCAGGGAGAGTGATCTAGTATCGACCAGTGAAGAGGCTGGGCCAGGAGCTTGGACTCGACCCCTGCAACCTCAACTAGGTGAGTATACACACACACACACACACACACACACACACACACACACACACACACACACACACACACGCACACACACACACACACACACACACTCGACCCCCGCAACCTCAACTAGGTGAGTACACACACACACACACAGTGAGAGGACCCAAGGAACGGAAGAAGATCAGTTCTATGTGGCGGCTCTATCAGCCCCCCTTCCCTTCCGAACAAACCGCACCTTCACAACAGCGTCCCGTAGAATCTTGCCAGGTCTCACTCCCACAGCCCCACGAATACCCCAGAATAAAATTTTGGAAAAGAAGCTGCAGTTATGGTATACCAACGCATACGGAATAAGAATAAGTGTGAGGAACGCCATGAAGGAATCATGAAGGTATCCTCAGACATTATAACACTCACAGGAATATAGATGAATGGTTCAGGGAACCGACAAGTTTATAAATTAGACACATGTGCAACACTTGGGTATATTTATTGAGGAAACGTTTCGCCACACAGTGGCTTCATATAAGCCACTTCTTCATAAAAGCTATTTCTTCGCACATATGCTGTATTCTTTTCAAGATTGATGGACTGACCACATCGACTCAAGGCTGAGGGACTGATTACCTCATTCTCCTCCTGTTCTTCCCCGTTCTCCTTTGTATGGACTGATGAAGCCACTGTATGGCGAAACGGTTCCTCAATAAAGGTACCCAAGTGTTACACAAGTGTCTAATTTATCAACTCACAGGAATAATAACAGATACATTCTTTCCGACCAGATATCAGATCTTGAGGAAAGATAAAGGGAAGAGATGGGAAGGAGATGCACTATTCCTAAAAAACAAGTGAAGTTTTCAGGAGTTGGAAGGAGTGGCCAGTAGGGAAGCAAGGGACTACATAGGAACACTTCAGACTAGTCGTCCCAAGGTTGTGATTGCAGTGATGCACAACCCGCCACAGAATAGTAGGAAGCCAAGACAAGAGTACAGTGAGAGCAACGAATAGTTGATAAACTAGTTGAGGTGGCCAGAAGGGCTCATATGGGCAGGGCAAAATTACGAGTTGTGAGTATTTCAGTAACAATGAGACTGACTTGGAAAACCTGGAGCCACATGGGAGACCAGAAACGTGGAGAGGTAAAATGATTGAGGTGGCCTGGTGGTTAACGCTCTCGCTTCACACGGTGAGGGCCTGGGTTCGATTCCCAGCCAGAGTAGAAACATTGGACGTGTTTCTTTCCACCTGTTGTCTATGTTCCCCATCAGTAAAATGGGTACCTGGGTGTTAGTCGACTGGTGTGGGTCGCATCCTGGGACACTGACCTAAGGAGGCCTGGTCACAGACCGGGCCGCGGGGGCGTTGACCCCCGGAACTCTCTCCAGATAAACTCCAGATACCTCGTGCATCAATGCGTTAGCAATATTACCAGAAAGAGAGAGGAGAGAATGAACCAACAAGGCTAGAACTTATATTCACCTTGAGTAGTTCAGGCACTGGGGCTTCACATATATTGAAGAATTAAAAGAAGAGAGTGAGGCAGCTTAAGTAGGATGGGAGAAGCCAAACTACAAAAAGGGGACTACACAGTCATGAGGAATTTCTTCAGTGAGATGCAGTGGCAAAGAGAACTAGTGGAATACGTAATCACAAAATGCGAGGAGACACAGGAGAGGTTCATACCCCAGAGCAATAGAATTAATGACAATACCTGTACATATTCTTGTTTCCCATAAGAGGTGTAGACAAGCCAAAACTACGTCCACTAGAGAATGGAAATAGTATGAAAAACGAAGAACCCGGGAAACTAGGAAGATTAGTCGAGGAGCAAGTAACGAATTTGAATGGACAAGGAGGGAGGCCCAGAAGGAATACGAAAATGACATCGCATCGAAAGCCAAATCTGACCCAAAGCTTTTGTACAGCCACATCAGGAGGAAAAGAACGGTCAAGGTCCTGGTAATCAGGCTCAGGAAGGAAGGACGAGAGATCTCAAGAAACGACCAAAAAGTACGTGAAGAGCTCAACACGAGATTTAGGAAAGTATTTTAAGTGATGACGGAAAGGACTTCAGCAAACTGGAATGGTAAGGTACAATAACAAGTGCTGGACACACTACACACAATGAGGACGCGAAGAGGCTGCCAAGTGAACTAGATACCACGAAAACATAGGGACTGGATATATCTCCATGGTTCCTGAGACAGTGAGCAGAAGCACTGCATTTGTCATTATCAATAATCTTCAACACATCTATCGAAAAAAAAGGCATCTGTCTGAAGACAGCGAATGTTGTATCAATTTTTAAGAAAGGAGAGAGACAGCATTAAACTAAACTACATACCAGCGTCACTGACATGTAAAGTATGCAAAGTCATGGAGAAGTTTATCAGGAGAAGAGTTGTGGAGCATCTAGAAAAGAATGAGATTATACAGGATAATCAGCATGGCTTCAGGGAAGGGAAATCCTATGTCACAAATTTACTGGAGTTTTATGACAAGGTGGCAGAAGTAAGACAGAAAAGAATGGGGTGGGTAGACTGCATTTTCTTGAACTGTAAGAAGGCTTTCGACATAGTTCCACACAAAAGATTAGTGCAAAAGCTAGAGAAGCAGGCAGGAATTACACAAAAGGCACTTAAATGGATCAGAGAATAGCTAACAGGAAGGAAACAATGAGTGATGTTGCGTGACGAGGAGCTTTGTCAAACCGGTAACGGCTTGACAAAGCTCCTGGAGAGCGAAACGTTGCCACAATAAAAATGTCACATTAGTTGCACTTGTGTCCTTTTACTTTACAAGATTGGGGAAGTTCAAAGAAGATTGCGGACGAAGAACAAGCTAGAGGGCCATAGTCTGCAGACCTCAAGGAAAATGATCTTGGGGTAAGTATCATACCGAGCACATCTCCTGAGGAGTCCATCAGCCAAATAACTCCAACAGCATGTGGACGCCTAGCAAACCTAAGAATAAAGTTTCGACACCTGAGTAAGAAGTCATTCAAGTCACTGTACACCGTGCACGTTGGGCCCATACTGGAGAATGCATTTTCGATATGGAAAAAACACACCTGGTCAAGCACGTCAAAAAATCAGAGAAAGTGCAATGGTTTGCAACAAAACTAATCCGGAGCTAAGAGGTATGTCCCACGAGGAGAGGCTAAGGAAAATCAATTTGATGTAACTAGAGGAGAGAAGGAATAGGGGAGGACATGATAGCTATTTATAAAATACTGAGAGGAATTGAGAAGTTGGATAAGGACAGAATGTTTCGAAGATGGAACACAGCAACAAGGGGTCTCAGGTGAAAGTTACATACTCAGATTAATCGCAGGGATGTTAGGAAGTATTTCTTCAGTCATAGAGATGTCAGGAATTGGGACAATCTGGAGAGTAATGTAGTGGTGGCAGGATGAATACACAGCTTTGCGAAGAGATACAACTAAGCTCATGGAGCAGGGAGAAAGTGGACCTTGTTGCTACCAGCAGCCAGGAGCTCTGACTCAACCCCTTCAAATACAAGTAGATGAGTACATACACACACACACACACACACACCCACCCACACACACACACACACACACACACACACACACACACACACACACACACACACAAACAGTCGTAGAGCCAGAAACGAATATGCACAGATAAGAAGGGAGGCCCAAAGACAATATGAAAATGACATAGCAGCGAAAGCCAAATCTGACCCGAAACTGTTGTACAGCCACATCAGGAGGAAAACAACAGTCAAGGACCAGGTAATCAGGCTAAGGAAGGAAGGAGGAGAGACAACAAGAAATGACCGTGAAGTATGTGAAGAACTCAACAAGAGATTCAAAGAAGTGTTCACAGAGGAGACAGAAGGGACTCCAGAAAGACGGAGAGGTGGGGCACACCACCAAGTGCTGGACACAGTGCACACAACCGAGGAAGAAGTGAAGAGGCTTCTGAGTGAGCTAGATACCTCAAAGGCAATGGGGCCAGATAACATCTCCCCATGAGTATTGAGAGAGGTAGCAGAGGCGCTATGTGTACCCCTAACAACAATATTCAATACATCTATCGAAACAGGGAGATTGCCTGAGGCATGGAAGACAGCAAATGTAGTCCCAATCTTTAAAAAAGGAGACAGACATGAAGCATTAAACTACAGACCAGTGTCACTGACATGTATAGTATGCAAAATCATGGAGAAGATTATCAGGAGAAGAGTGGTGGAACACCTAGAAAGGAACGATCTCATCAACAGCAGCCAACATGGTTTCAGGGACGGGAAATCCTGTGTCACAAACCTACTGGAGTTCTATGACATGGTGACAGCAGTAAGACAAGAGAGAGAGGGGTGGGTGGATTGCATTTTCTTGGACTGCAAGAAGGCGTTTGACACAGTTCCACACAAGAGATTGGTGCAAAAACTGGAGGACCAAGCAGGGATAACAGGGAAGGCACTACAATGGATCAGGGAATACTTGTCAGGAAGACAGCAGCGAGTCATGGTACGTGGCGAGGTGTCAGAGTGGGCACCTGTGACCAGCGGGGTCCCGCAGGGGTCAGTCCTAGGACCAGTGCTGTTTCTGGTATTTGTGAACGACATGACGGAAGGAATAGACTCTGAGGTGTCCCTGTTTGCAGATGACGTGATGTTGATGTTCTAGAAGAATTCATTCGATCGAAGACCAGGCAGAACTACAAAGGGATCTGGACAGGCTGCAGACCTGGTGCAGCAATTGGCTCCTGGAGTTCAATCCCACCAAGTGCAAAGTCATGAAGATTGGGGAAGGGCAAAGAAGGCCGCAGACGGAGTACAGTCTAGGGGGTCAGAGACTACAAACCTCACTCAAGGAAAAAGATCTTGGGGTGAGTATAACACCAGGCACATCTCCTGAAGCGCACATCAACCAAATAACTGCTGCAGCATATGGGCACCTAGCAAACCTCAGAACAGCATTCCGACATCTTAATAAGGAATCGTTCAGGACCCTGTACACCGTGTACGTTAGGCCCATATTGGAGTATGCGGCACCAGTTTGGAACCCACACCTAGCCAAGCATGTAAAGAAACTAGAGAAAGTGCAAAGGTTTGCAACAAGACTAGTCCCAGAGCTAAGAGGTATGTCCTATGAGGAGAGGTTAAGGGAAATCAACCTGACGACACTGGAGGACAGGAGAGATAGGGGGGACATGATAACGACTTACAAAATACTGAGAGGAATTGACAAGGTGGACAAAGACAGGATGTTCCACACAAGTACACAAACTCACACATAAACTCATACATCTCTACATACAAAGTTTACAGACTGCAGAATCTAGCGCATCCTAACGGCTCCCGGACACATGGCCGACGGACATATGGCCGACGGACATATGGCCGACGGACATATGGCCGACGGACATATGGCCGACTGACATATGGCCGACGGACATATGGCCGACGGACATTTCACCGAACGGACGAAATGGCATTCATCCTCTATCCTAACGTAATTTTCAGTTCGAGGAAATGTCCGCTGCCAAATGTCCGTCGGTGAAATGTCTGTCGGTCAAGTGTCCGTCGGCCATCTGTCCGGCCACGATCCTAGCTATATAAGACAAAAATGGGATCTCAGAAGGAAGGCCGCAGAGGCAAGGGATCTATAGATGGTGATCTGAGAAGCATGGGTAGCAAGGCTCAAGAGCACAATAGAACAAGAGTTGGCTAATCGAACTTGACAATACAATGGTGGAGAAGATATCCGCAAAAATTCGGAGTTACGAGCTGTACCTGCTGAGGAAAAGATACAGAGCCTAGCAGAGGAACTGGAAGTGCTGAAGTAGAGGCACATGCAGATGAGGACCGAAAGGAGCAAAGTGATGTGAATAAGAAAATCAGTGGACAGTAAGAAGTCACTTGTAGAAGCGGTATCAGGCCACCGGGGTGTCCCAGAGATAATCTGGGAAACAACGAGAGATGCTTATATCTGATCCAGAGATCTGAAGGGAAAAGAAATGTGAAGAGAGGGAGAGCTCAGTAATTATTCGTTGGCTTCAGGAGGCTAACTGGACGACTTATGATGAAAGAAGAAATTTGCCAGAAACAAACAAAAAAAAAAGATTGAGAGTATTATCACAATAACAAGAGTGAAGGACATGTCCCTACTGACAAATCTTCACACACTTGGGGAAAATTTGAGAAAAATAAATCACCCAGTCATATTGGCATTCAAGAAAAAGGAGGTATTGAACAGGATCCTAAAACAGAAACGGGTGTTAAAGGAATATCAACCAGATAACTGCTGCAGCATACAGGCGCCTGGCAAACCTGAGAACAGCATTTCTACATTTAAGTAAGGGTTCATTTACAACGCTGCACAACGTATACGGTGGGCCAATACTCGAGTAAGCAGCACCCGTATGGAACCCACACCTGGTTCAACACACCAGGTAATTGTAGAAAGTGCGAAAGTTTACAACAAGACTAGTCCTTGAGCTAAAAGGTATGTTTTATTAGGGAGAGGTTAATGGAAGACAACCTGATGATACTAGAGGATAGAAGAGATAGAGGGACATGATAATGACGTATAAAATTCTTAGAGGGCTTGACTAGGGCTAGAATGTTTCAAAGATGGGACAGAGGAACATCTGTAAGTTGAAAACTCAGATGAGCTACAGAGTTGTCAGGAAGTGGAAATAATCTGGAGAGTCAAGTAGTCGAGGCAGGATTCATGCATAGTTTTAAGAAGACGTATAATAAGGTTTTTTAAGCGAATAGTGACCTAGTAGCGACTAGCGAAGAGACAGGGTCCAGGAGCTGTGAATCGACCCCTGCAGACACATGTAGGTGAATACACACATAATAAATTATCCTTACGAAAAACAGGTTGTCTCAACAGAAAAAAAAATAATCTCTTGAAAACAAGTACATAGATATTGTAAGTGATACCCCGAAACCCAGAAGGTTTGTTTTAAGACCAAAACCTTCCACTGAGGTGAAATATAACGCTTGACAAAAACGTTAAACTTAGTGAGGGTAAATGTTTGTCAGTGTAGGTGAGTTCTGTAACATTTGTCTGTGAGAGGAAACTTTAGAAGACTGGTACAAAGGTTCTTCCTATCTAGATGTTTCTCAGTTTGTCAAATTTTACGCTGATTGTAGCAATTTTAATGTCTAGGGGAAACGTTATGGTGAATGGCGAATAGTGGGAACGTTTCGCAGTGCAGCAATGCTTTTCTGAGTGTAGCAATGTTTATCTGAGTGCAGCAATGTTTATCTGAGTGCAGCAATGTTTATCTGAGTGTAGCAATGTTTATCTGAGTGCAGCAATGTTTATCTGAGTGTAGCAATGTTTATCTGAGTGCAGCAATGTTTATCTGAGTGTAGCAATGTTTATCTGAGTGCAGCAATGTTTATCTGAGTGTATAAATGTTTATCTGAGTGTAGCAATGTTTATCTGAGTGTAGCAATGTTTATCTGAGTGTAGCAATGTTTATCTGAGTGTAGCAATGTTTATCTGAGTGTAGCAATGTTTATCTGAGTGTAGCAATGTTTATCTGAGTGTAGCAATGTTTATCTGAGTGTAGCAATGTTTATCTGAGTGTAGCAATGTTTATCTGAGTGTAGCAATGTTTATCTGAGTGTAGCAATGTTTATCTGAGTGTAGCAACGTTTATCTGAGTGTAGCAATGTTTATCTGAGTGTAGCAACGTTTATCTGAGTGTAGCAACGTTTATCTGAGTGTAGCAATGTTTATCTGAGTGTATAAATGTTTATCTGAGTGTAGCTATGTTTATCTGAGTGTAGCTATGTTTATCTGAGTGTATAAATGTTTATCTGAGTGTAGCTATGTTTATCTGAGTGTAGCTATGTTTATCTGAGTGTATAAATGTTTATCTGAGTGTAGCAATGTTTATCTGAGTGTAGCAATGTTTATCTGAGTGTAGCAATGTTTATCTGAGTGTAGCAATGTTTATCTGAGTGTAGCAATGTCTATCTGAGTGTAGCAATGTTTATCTGAGTGTAGCTATGTTTATCTGAGTGTAGCAACGTTTATCTGAGTGTAGCAATGTTTATCTGAGTGTAGCAATGTTTATCTGAGTGTAGCAATGTTTATCTGAGTGTAGCAATGTTTATCTGAGTGTAGCAATGTTTATCTGAGTGCAGCAATGTTTATCTGAGTGTAGCAATGTTTATCTGAGTGCAGCAATGTTTATCTGAGTGTAGCAATGTTTATCTGAGTGTAGCAACGTTTATCTGAGTGTAGCAACGTTTATCTGAGTGTAGCAATGTTTATCTGAGTGTAGCAATGTTTATCTGAGTGTAGCAACGTTTATCTGAGTGTAGCAATGTTTATCTGAGTGTAGCTATGTTTATCTGAGTGTAGCAATGTTTATCTGAGTGTAGCTATGTTTATCTGAGTGTAGCAATGTTTATCTGAGTGTAGCAATGTTTATCTGAGTGTAGCAATGTTTATCTGAGTGTAGCAATGTTTATCTGAGTGTAGCAATGTTTATCTGAGTGTAGCAATGTTTATCTGAGTGTAGCAATGTTTATCTGAGTGTAGCAATGTTTATCTGAGTGTAGCAATGTTTATCTGAGTGTAGCAATGTTTATCTGAGTGTAGCAATGTTTATCTGAGTGTAGCAATGTTTATCTGAGTGTAGCAATGTTTATCTGAGTGTAGCAATGTTTATCTGAGTGTAGCAATGTTTATCTGAGTGTAGCAATGTTTATCTGAGTGTAGCAATGTTTATCTGAGTGTAGCAATGTTTATCTGAGTGTAGCAATGTTTATCTGAGTGTAGCAATGTTTATCTGAGTGTAGCAATGTTTATCTGAGTGTAGCAATGTTTATCTGAGTGTAGCAATGTTTATCTGAGTGTAGCAATGTTTATCTGAGTGTAGCAATGTTTATCTGAGTGTAGCAATGTTTATCTGAGTGTAGCAATGTTTATCTGAGTGTAGCAACGTTTATCTGAGTGTAGCAATGTTTATCTGAGTGTAGCTATGTTTATCTGAGTGTAGCAACAGCAATGTTCATCTGAGTGTAGCAAAGTTTATCTGAGTGTAGCAATGTTTATCTGAGTGTAGCTATGTTTATCTGAGTGTAGCAACGTTTATCTGAGTGTAGCAATGTTTATCTGAGTGTAGCAATGTTTATCTGAGTGTAGCAATGTTTATCTGAGTGTAGCAATGTTTATCTGAGTGTAGCAAAGTTTATCTGAGTGTAGCAATGTTTATCTGAGTGTAGCAATGTTTATCTGAGTGTAGCAATGTTTATCTGAGTGTAGCAATGTTTATCTGAGTGTAGCAATGTTTATCTGAGTGTAGCAATGTTTATCTGAGTGTAGCAATGTTTATCTGAGTGTAGCAATGTTTATCTGAGTGTAGCAATGTTTATCTGAGTGTAGCAATGTTTATCTGAGTGTAGCAATGTTTATCTGAGTGTAGCAATGTTTATCTGAGTGTAGCAATGTTTATCTGAGTGTAGCAATGTTTATCTGAGTGTAGCAATGTTTATCTGAGTGTAGCAATGTTTATCTGAGTGTAGCAATGTTTATCTGAGTGTAGCTATGTTTATCTGAGTGTAGCAATGTTTATCTGAGTGTAGCAATGTTTATCTGAGTGTAGCAATGTTTATCTGAGTGTAGCTATGTTTATCTGAGTGTAGCAATGTTTATCTGAGTGTAGCTATGTTTATCTGAGTGTAGCAATGTTTATCTGAGTGTAGCAATGTTTATCTGAGTGTAGCAATGTTTATCTGAGTGTAGCAATGTTTATCTGAGTGTATGTTTATCTGAGTGTAGCAACGTTTATCTGAATGTAGCAATGTTTATCTGAATGTAGCAATCTATCTGAGTGTAGCAATGTTTATCTGAGTGTAGCTATGTTTATCTGAGTGTAGCAACGTTTATCTGAGTGTAGCAATGTTTATCTGAGTGTAGCTATGTTTATCTGAGTGTAGCAACGTTTATCTGAGTGTAGCAATGTTTATCTGAGTGTAGCAATGTTTATCTGAGTGTAGCAATGTTTATCTGAGTGTAGCAATGTTTATCTGAGTGTAGCAACGTTTATCTGAGTGTAGCAATGTTTATCCGAGTGTAGCAACGTTTATCTGAGTGTAGCAATGTTTATCTGAGTGTAGCAATGATTATCTGAGTGTAGCAATGTTTATCTGAGTGTAGCAATGTTTATCTGAGTGTAGCAATGTTTATCTGAGTGTAGCAATGTTTATCTGAGTGTAGCAATGATTATCTGAGTATAGCAATGTTTATCTGAGTGTAGCAATGTTTACCTGAGTGTAGCAACGTTTATCTGAGTGTAGCAATGTTTATCTGAGTGTAGCAACGTTTATCTGAGTGTAGCAATGTTTATCTGAGTGTAGCAATGTTTATCTGAGTGTAGCAATGTTTATCTGAGTGTAGCAATGTTTATCTGAGTGTAGCTATGTTTATCTGAGTGCAGCAATGTTTATCTGAGTGTAGCAATGTTTATCTGAGTGTAGCAATGTTTATCTGAGTGTAGCAATGTTTATCTGAGTGTAGCAATGTTTATCTGAGTGTAGCAATGTTTATCTGAGTGTAGCAATGTTTATCTGAGTGTAGCAATGTTTATCTGAGTGTAGCAATGTTTATCTGAGTGTAGCAATGTTTATCTGAATGTAGCAATGTCTATCTGAGTGTAGCAATGTTTATCTGAGTGTAGCTATGTTTATCTGAGTGTAGCAACGTTTATCTGAGTGTAGCAATGTTTATCTGAGTGTAGCTATGTTTATCTGAGTGTAGCAACGTTTATCTGAGTGTAGCAATGTTTATCTGAGTGTAGCAATGTTTATCTGAGTGTAGCAATGTTTATCTGAGTGTAGCAATGTTTATCTGAGTGTAGCAACGTTTATCTGAGTGTAGCAATGTTTATCTGAGTGTAGCAACGTTTATCTGAGTGTAGCAATGTTTATCTGAGTGTAGCAATGATTATCTGAGTGTAGCAATGTTTATCTGAGTGTAGCAATGTTTATCTGAGTGTAGCAATGTTTATCTGAGTGTAGCAATGTTTATCTGAGTGTAGCAATGATTATCTGAGTATAGCAATGTTTATCTGAGTGTAGCAATGTTTATCTGAGTGTAGCAATGTTTATCTGAGTGTAGCAATGTTTATCTGAGTGTAGCAATGATTATCTGAGTGTAGCAATGTTTATCTGAGTGTAGCAATGTTTATCTGAGTGTAGCAATGTTTATCTGAGTGTAGCAATGTTTATCTGAGTGTAGCAATGATTATCTGAGTGTAGCAATGTTTATCTGAGTGTAGCAATGTTTATCTGAGTTGCATAACGTTTTGTTGAAAACGTAAACTTTTATCTGTATCTGGGGGGAAAGTTCTGCTGAGTGGGAGAAACGTTGTGCTGAGAGGGAGAAACGTTGTGCTGAGTGGGAAAAACGTTGTGCTGAGTTGGAGAAACATTCCGCTGAGAGGGAGAAACGTTGTGCTGAGTGGGGGAAACATTGTGCTGGGAGGGAGAAACGTTGTGCTGAGTGGGAGAAACATTGTGTTGAGTGGGAGAAACGTTGTGCTGAGTGGGAGAAACATTGTGTTGAGTGGGAGAAACGTTGTGCTGAGTGGGGAAAAGTTTTATTTAGCCCAGGAGACTATGGACAAAAACATTTGAGATTCATCACCTTTAATCCTTAATAAGGTCACCTTCATTTGCAATCGTGAGCGTCACTGGCAAGTTTAATTTACGAAGTGAAAGAGAGAGAGAGAGAGAGAGAGATGAGCTGATGTAGGTAACAGCTCTTAGCTTGCCAATAAAGTTAGGAATCCTTAACCTGTAAATAGCTGTCAATAAAGCTAGGATGGGATCCTTAACCTTGTCAAACCCTGTGTAAAAAAAAAAAAAAAAAGAGAGAGAGAGAGAGACAGAGAGAGAGAGAGAGAGAGACAGAGACAGAGAGAGAGAGAGAGAGAGAGAGACAGATGACAAAACGACAATACTGAGAATAACTCCTTTCTGAACATTTTATGCACTAATATAGATGAAGTAATCTCAAAATATATAAGAATTAAGGAATATTATAAATAATGAGAAGGTGATATAATTTTTCCTAACAGAATCCAAACTGAAAAACGTATTTTAAATTAGGAAGTGTGTTGAAGAAATTACTCACGTTGGAGACGATCTGGACTGAATATGGATGACAGGAGGTAGATCGACAGTATTGTTAAATAATCCTTTCAAGTAATGAAGATCAACGGCGTAAATGTTGAAATTGCCGAAATTTTAGGGATAAGTATAGAACAAAGAGGAGACACTGAAGAACCAGTCATGGTAACTCTGAGTCCAAAAATACTCGGGGAAAGAGAAGAGTTCGATAAGATAACTGAGGGATTATATATCCTCTGAGAATTATTGATGAAAAGTAACCATTGAAAGGAAATTAATGTTACTGTTTTGATCATTCAAACATAAAATTAATTAGGCAGTCATTTATCTACTGTTTGAGCCCCATTGGCTCAAACAGTAGATAAACGTACAATATTTTATCTTGATATAATATTTTTTTTATGCATGAGTATAAAAATGAAGTGAGAAAAATGTTTGAACAACACACTGTCGTTGTTAGATTAATATGTACTTGGACTCGCGTAAATAAAAGTCAACATATTCAAACCCATTTGGAAACAAGAAATGTTTTGTTGGAAATAACATACGTAGTGAAATATGATTGAGGAGATGAAAGAAATTCATAGATATTAACGGTTAGATTATAAGAAGAGAGGGAAGCAGGAAGGCCAGGATGAATGATGCTAAACTACAAGAGAGAGGACTACACAGGCATGAAGCATTTCCTGCACGAGGTTCAGTAGGTCGGAGAACTAGCAGTGAAGTCAGTATATGAGATAATGGAATATGTGACAACAACATGCAATGAAGCTGAGAAGAGGTTTGTATCCAAGGGTAACAGAAGTAACGAAAAGACCAGGATGAGCCCTTGGTTCACCCTAAGGTGTAGAGAGGTGAAAATCAAATGTGCTAGAGAATGGAAAAAGCATAGAAGGCAAAGGACCCAGGAGAATAAGGAAAGCAGTTGAAGAGCAAGAAATGAATTTCCTCAGGTAAGAAAGGAGGCCCATCGGCAATATGAACATGACATAGCAGCGAAGCCAGGTTCGAACCGAAGCTGTTGTACAGCCACATCAGGAGAAAAGCAGCAGTCAAGGAAGAAATAATCAGGGTGACGAAGGACGAAGGGAAGATCACAAGAAACGACCGAGAAGTATTTGAGGACCTCAATATGAGTTTCAAAGAAGTGTTCACAAAGGAGACAGAACGGACTCCAGAAAAATGGAGCTGGACACAATACATACAACTGAGGAGGAAGCGAAGAGGCCGTTAAGCGAGCTAGATACCTCAAAGGCGATGGGAACGGACAACATGGGTCCTGAGAGATGGAGCAGAGATGCTCTGTGAACAACTAACAACAATTTTCAACGCATCTGTTGAAACAGGGCGACTATCTGAAGTATGGAAAAATGATAGTGTAGTTCCAATTTGTTAAAAAAGGAGACATGCACACAGTATTAAATTACAGACCAGTGTCATTAACATGTATAACATGCAAAGTCATGGAGATGATTATCAGGAGAAGAATGGTGAAGCACCTAGAGAGGAATGAGCTTAACAACCAGCGCTGATTCAGGGATGAGAAAACCTGTGTCACAACCTACTGGAGTTCTATGACAAGGCGACAGCAGTAAGACAAGATAGAGGTGGGTAGACTGCTTTTTCTTGAACTGTAAGAAGGCTTTTGACACAGTTCCACACAAGAGACTAGTGCAAAAGCTGGAGGATCATGTAGGTATAACAGGGAAGGCACTGCATTGGATCAGAGAATACCTGATGGGAAGACAGCGAGCCATGTTACGTGAATAAGTGTCAGAGTTGGGGCGTGTGATGAGCGGTGTTCCACAGGGTCAGTCCTAGGACCAGAGCTATTACTGGTATATGTGAATGACAGGAAAGTAATATATTCGGAAGTGTCCCTGTTTGCAGACGATGTGAAGTTAATGAGGAGAATTTAATCAGAAGTCTACCAGGCATGACTGCAAAGGAATCTGGACAAGCTGCAGGAGCGGTCCAGAGACTGGTGCAAAGACATAAAGATTGGGGAAGGGTAGGGAAAACCGCAGGCAGAGTAGAGTCTAAGGGAGCCAAAGACTACAAACCTCACACAAGGAAAAGGATCTTGATGTGAGTATAATACCGAACACATCTCCTGAGGCGCACATAACCCAATAACTGCTGCTGCGTATGGGCACTTAGCAAACCCAAGAATAGCATTCCAACATACCAGTAAGGAATCGTTCAGGACCCTGTACACCGTGTATGTCAGGCTAATATTGGAGTATGCAGCACCAGTTTGGAACCCACACCTGGCCAAGCACATCGGCAAATTAGAGAAAGTTCAAAAGTTTGCAAACCTTTGAACTTTCTCCTACGAGGGGAGATGTAGGGAAAGCGACCTGACGACACTAGACAGGAGAGATATGGAAGATACGATAACGACAGATAAAATACTGTGAGGAATTGACAAGGTGGACTGAGACAGGATGTTCCCGAGATGGAACACAGCAAAATAGGGTCAGATAAGTCACAGGAATGTTAGGAAGTATTTCTTCAATCACAGAGCTGTCAAGAAGTGGAATAGTCTGGAAAGTGATGAAGTGGAGGCAGGCACCATACACATTTTTAAGAAGAGGTATGATAAATCTCATGTAGCAGGGAGAGAGTGGACTTAATGGCGACCAGTGAAGAGGCGGGGCCAAGAGCTATGAAACGACTCCTTCAGCCACACTTAGGTGAGTACACTAAGTATCAGTTCATGAAGCCCGTTTAATCTCAGCGTGTTTAGTCTTGTTTAGTTAGAGAATCGATCACTGTAAAATATTTGCCTCGTGAAAAACGAATCTGTAGTTGCTCATGTGTGCAAAACAATGACTGAGGAATATAAAAATATGAAGGTAAGAGGGAAATAATGCAGTGAAAGACATTACCTGGCCTGCCTCAGAAGGATAGTTCATTTCAAATTAGGTAATATGCAACGTAGTAAGGCAGGTTGCAGAACATGGTAAATAGGGCTAATGTTGCAAAAATATTGCCCTAAATTGAAACGAAAGAGGAAAAAGGTAAAGACAGCAGAGAACTTTTGGAGAAGGAAATAGAAACAGTAACAAAAAAACTGTAAGAGATGGAGCATGTGGAACTAAGTAGATGGCAAAACTTTTGAAGTGGAACTTCAAAGGGATATGAGTATTTCTGCATAAACTATGATGCGAAAGATGTAAAAAAAGAAATCAATAGATGAAATGGAGTACTTTACTGAAAATTGCCAGGAGAAAGAAAACTTCATTTCCAGGAGAAGAATTAGAAATCTCAGCCCCCACTTTCCTCGTCTGACATACCGGCAGGTACTAAGAGAAAAGGCACTAAAAAATCTGGGTACAGTAACAGAAAGGAAACTGGAAGCATGGTACACAAAAGCATAGGTGATACCAAATAAGACTAAGGAAAGGAAAGAGCAGATGAGAAAACTCTGGACATTGCTGCCACAACGGAGGCTCAGCTCAGAGGAGAGTAACAAAGGTAGTCTTCCCAGAATAATATCAAATGAGATAAAAACAGGAAACAGATTAAGTAGTTGAGTAGCGCTATTAATCAGGAGCTAGCGGATTTTTGAGGAGATGAACAGGTTAACTGAAGAGAGGTCAAATGACTATAAAATATGGAATTTATGAACTAGGGGAACCTAGCTGTTGATAAGTGACGTTCAACCTACCAATAAACAGCAAACCAAGACAGGAATACAACAGCAACACTTGATTAGTTGCATGTACACTAGCAGAGGTAGCTAGAAGCACCTTCATGTGCACTGTAAAATTATTAAACATGGGAGACTTCAACCATGTGGATATATACTGGGAAAGTTTGGAGTCACACTGGGGACTGGATATCTGAAGGGGTAAGTTGTAGGTGGTAGTGGGAAACTTCATAAGATGCATGTTAAGGACAAGAGAGACAGGAGGCGACGAACCAGTGAGACTGGACCTTTTGTTTTCCCCAAGCAACTCTGATGGTGAAATTGAATAAGAGGTCCCTTGGAGCTAGCTACAAGCCTCTCACAAGGAACTAATTGGACAACCCTACCCAAACTTTTCTTCGCAAGTCTCGCTTCATACTGAGAGACTCCCACCAGACCCACCAGAATGTACGGCCTGCCAATAACTCACAAGCCCGGAATTCCACTAAGGCCCATCTTCTCTGGAATAGGCAGTGCTTCCCACCACCTCTTAGAGATTTTTCCTATACACCTTTCTAAACTATTGGGCACTATCTGCCGAGAACATCGTAAACATTCTGCTGATCTCAATCGCATTCGCAATATTAACATCAAGAACAAGAAACTCTCTAGTCGCCTTGACGTCACATCCCTGTTCACCAAGGTACACATGGGCCTTCCCATTCCAGCCAGCGATTTCACCTACCATGTTGAACTGTGTGTTGGATTTACATGTTTCTCTTTCGATAATCACCTATTTCATCAGACTTTTGAACTACCCATGGGCTCGCCACTTAATGTCGTTCTGGCGACCCTATACATGGAACATCTGGAATCGAGCGTTTTTCCATTATTATTCCCTCTTCTGTCACCTGGCTCCGTTATGTTGACCACATTCTCATCATAACTCCCAGACGCTTCAGCGTTCAAGCTCTCCAACACAAGCTCGACCAGGTAGAGCCATCAATCCAGTTCAGTCTAGAAGAGGAGGTCGACAACACTCTTCCTATTCTTGATGATTTCCTCTGCAAATCTGACCAAGGACTTCGTTTTAAAGTTTTAAAGTCTATCGAAAACCTACCACCAGCACAATCTTCTCCACTTCTACTCTCACCACGACACCAAAACCTAACGTGGTGCCGTTATAGACTTTTTCCTTCGTACTCTCTGAATCTGTAGCAATGAGTTCCTTGAGGAAGAATGCTCTCTCACTGAACAAGTATTTTATAAACTTCACTATCCTCGTCACTGCATTAGAGACTGCAGACGCCGGGCACATAACATTTTAAACACACCCAGAGAAGAGACTGCCGAGAAGAAATACACAGTCCTCTCTACCAACTCCGTTTTCAAACACATTTCCAACATCCTCATTTCAAGTATCTACCTCCACATCTACCACCATCAAGGACATCACCAATAATAGACAGGACAAGATTTAATCTACTGCGGGGGTATACATAATCCTTTGCAATGATTGCAACCTATTATATGTGGGTGAAACATCCAGAGACCTCCAGCATGTATTTCCGAACACCAGTACATAGGCAGATCGGACGATTTAAGGAACGCCTGCGTTCAACACGGAAACTTTAAGGACAGACTGAGGGCCCTGAATCTGCACTCTCTAGAAAGGCATAGAATTAGGGGGGATATGATTGAGGTATATAAATGAAAAAAAGGAATTAATAAAGGGGATGTAAATAGCGTGTTTAATATCTAGCCAAGACAGGACTAGTAGCAATGGTTTCAAGTTGGAAAAATTTAGATTCAGGAAGGATATAGGAAAGTACTAGTATGGTAACAGAGTTCAGGATGAGTGGAACAAACTCCCCAGCACAGTTATAGAGGCTAAAACGTTGTGTAGTTTTAAAATAGGTTAGATAAATACATGAGTGGGTGCGAGTTGGACCTGACTTGATTTTGCTACTAGGTCAGATGTCGTGCTCCTTTCTTAAGTGAATGTGGCCTAACCTAACGTAGAGATAGTATGGGATTTTAACTTTAGTCAAATTGACTGGACTTCTTTGACCGGTAGTCTGGAGTCCAGTGACTTTATGGAATCAGTTCAGGACTGTTTTCTGAAGCAGTGTGTAACAGAACCTACCAGGGGTAATTGCTCGACCTAGTCTTGTCAAATAAGGAAACACTCGTAAATAATCTGGAAATCACTGAAGAGCTTGGCGCAAGTGATCACAAATCCATCACAGGAATAATGATAATACGGTAAAAATCCCCGATTTTCGTTCTGCCGATTACAATGGACTTAGGGAACACCTGTCTAATCTCGATTGGGGTTATCTAGCTAATGATTTTATTGACGATGATCATACTTATGATTACGAAGGGATCTCCATTTATGGTTTTTTCTTAATAATGTACACCATGCTCAGAGTATATACGTCTCCCAGAGAGAAATTAGGTCTAATAATAACAACCCCAAATGGGTTAACAGGAGACTAAAGCATCCATTAGGGGAGAAAAGGGGAATTTATAGACACATCAGAAGAGGAGAGGTAAACCTTACTGACCAATATGTTCATCTTAAGAGAAGTGAAAAAGGGGATTAGAAAGGCTAAACGTGACTATGAAATTAGAGTTGCTAATGAATCAAAGACCAATCCAAAGTTTTTTTTTTCAAGTGTATAGGACGAAGGTGAAGGAAAAAGCAGGACCTCTGAAAATTGGGAATGGACAGCTGACGGATAACGAACTAAAAATGTGTTCCATATTTAATGACTATTTTTTGTCAGTTTTTACACAGGAAGACATAAATGAGATTCCAGAAATTAACAATTATTCAGTTTCTGACGAATTCAAATTGACTAATGTTACCGTCACGAAGGACATGGTTATCAAACAGATAGACAAACTGAAGCAAAATCAGTAAATTTCATCTTGTCGGTATTGTATACCATTCTTGTACAACTTGTCAGACACTGTAACATCATGGAATCTTGATTCTGAGGACATGTACATAACCTTCACGACTACAACAACTACTACTACAACTAACCCATCTTTTTGGATAGGACCTACTTCCACTGGGGAATCCCGCCTACCAGTGACTATGCCCTCGTCTGCTACACGTCCCATTTCCACCTAACGTTAGTATATAAGCGTCAGGTGCCTTGCTATTCTTCAGAATCTCCACGACTGCGGTGCTCTTCGAACCTACTCCAAGGTTGAGGGACTGATTACCTCATCTACATAACTACATACACACCCGCCCGTCCCATGCAGGATCGTATCAGATCCAACCTACCAAACATTGTCGGCGGACCCTTACAGATCCGTCTCAAATCCAACCTACCCAGCATTCTCCACCTGACTCCATCCTATGAATACTCACGTACCTTTCACCCAGGTAGATCTGTTTGAGACTTGATAAAGCCCACTGTGTGAGCGAAACATTGTCAATAAAGGATCACATTATACTGCATATCTTATACCATTTATCTCCAATGGTAATGTCGGAGATGGTGGTGGTGGTGGTAATGATAATGGTAGCATTGGAGATGGTGGTGTTGGTGATGATAATTGTAGCATTGGAGGTGGAGATGTTGGTGATGATAATGGTAGCATTGGAGGTGGTGGTGCTGGTGTTGACAATGGTAGCATTGGAGGTGGTGGTGTTGGTGATGATAATGGTAGCATTGGAGGTGGTGGTGATGATTATGGTAGCATTGGAGGTGGTGGTGATGATAATGGTAGCATTGGAGGTGGTGGTGATGATAATGGTAGCATTGGAGGTGGTGACTTTGGACACATAAACGCACATTATGTATGAACATGTGTATACACATAAATTTTACATACGTTCATATATATACTTACAACTATACATACACCTAAATAGGCAAAAACGTTCATACATGTATGTAAATGTATGAACATGCATAAATGGACAAATTAAAACATACTTATGAATACAAACGCACAAAGCTACATATATGCATACATTATCACACATATACATATGCACACATGCATGCTTAAATATGCACATTCATACATATGCATCAGCATACAACACAAGTATAAGCATACGTATGAACACACACACACACACACATATACATATATATATATACATACATATATATATATATATATATATATATATATATATATATATATATATATATATATATATATATATATATATATATATGTATATATATATATATATATATATATATATATATATATATATATATATATATATATATATATATATACATATATATATATATATATATATATATATATATATTATATATATATATATATATATATATATATATATATATATATATATATGTATATATGCATATATGTATTTATGTATACACTGGCAAGGAATTCGCAATAGCAGGCGAAATATACACAAACACTGATCTCTGGCTGAAGGAGGCTCGAACCTACGAACCTTGGAAAAAGGTACGCAGTGTTTGTGTATATTACGCCTGCTCTTGCGAATTCCTTGCATTGTTAATATCTCTAGTAAGGCTGATGCATGCAGGGGATGAGATGAAAAGCTTTAAGCCTTCTCCCTGAAAGCTGGCTGCCTTGGATCAAAGTCTAGCGCAAGCTGGACTCCAAGGTGGAGTAGATTGGTAAAGCACTGCGTACCTTGTTCCAAGGTTCGTAGGTTCGAGTCTCCTTCAGCCAGAGATCTGTGTTTATATATATATATATATATATATATATATATATATATATATATATATATATATATATATATATATATATATATAGAATGGAGAGTTAGAGGTATTGGGAAGATGGAGGGAATATTTTGAGGAATTGTTAAATGTTGATGAAGATAGGGAAGCTGTGATTTCGTGTATAGGGCAAGGAGGAACAACATCTTGTAGGAGTGAGGAAGAGCCAGTTGTGAGTGTGGGGGAAGTTCGTGAGGCAGTAGGTAAAATGAAAGGGGGTAAGGCAGCCGGGATTGATGGGATAAAGATAGAAATGTTAAAAGCAGGTGGGGATATAGTTTTGGAGTGGTTGGTGCAATTATTTAATAAATGTATGGAAGAGGGTAAGGTACCTAGGGATTGGCAGAGAGCATGCATAGTTCCTTTGTATAAAGGCAAAGGGGATAAAAGAGAGTGCAAAAATTATAGGGGGATAAGTCTGTTGAGTATACCTGGCAAAGTGTATGGTAGAGTTATTATTGAAATAATTAAGAGTAAGACGGAGAATAGGATAGCAGATGAACAAGGAGGCTTTAGGAAAGGTAGGGGGTGTGTGGACCAGGTGCTTACAGTGAAACATATAAGTGAACAGTATTTAGATAAGCCTAGAGAGGTCTTTGTGGCATTTATGGATTTGGAAAAGGCGTAGGACAGGGTGGATAGGGGGGCAATGTGGCAGATGTTGCAGGTGTATGGTGTAGGAGGTAGAGGCTCAGGTTAGAGTATGTAGGAAAGAGGGAAATTATTTCCCAGTAAAAGTAGGCCTTAGACAAGGATGTGTGATGTCACCGTGGTTATTTAATATATTTATAGATGGGGTTGTAAGAGAAGTAAATGCGAGGGTCTTGGCAAGAGGCGTGGAGTTAAAAGATAAAGAATCACACATAAAGTGGGATTTGTCACAGTTGCTCTTTGCTGATGACACTGTTCTCTTGGGAGATTCTGAAGAGAAGTTGCAGAGATTGGTGGATGAATTTGGTAGGGTGTGCAAAAGAAGAACATTGAAAGTGAATACAGGAAAGAGTAAGGTTATGAGGATAACAAAAAGGTTAGGTGATGAAAGATTGGATATCAAATTGGAGGGAGAGAGTATGGAGGAGGTGAATGTATTCAGATATTTGGGAGTGGACGTGTCAGCGGATGGGTCTATGAAAGATGAGGTGAATCATAGAATTGATGAGGGGAAAAGGGTGAGTGGTGCACTTAGAAGTCTGTGGAGACAAAGAACTTTGTCCTTGGAGGCAAAGAGGGGAATGTATGAGAGTATAGTTTTACCAACGCTCTTATATGGGTGTGAAGCATGGGTGATGAATGTTGCAGCGAGGAGAAGGCTGGA